>NW_027590184.1:50000-350000 GCF_964213995.1 Mustelus asterias
TCATTCACACTCCATTCCCAATCCATATTTCGAGGTTCCCTCAGTGATGACCAAAAGGTTCATTTATCTCAGTTTGAACACACTCAGTGACTGACCTTCCACTGCTCTCTGGGTAGAGATGTCCAAACTTTCCCCACCCTCTGAGTGAAGACATTGTTCCTCATCTCAGTCTTCAATGTCCATGCCCCCCGAATACTAAAAGAATGACCTCCTCCCCGCTCCGATCCCCCATCTCCCCAGTTCTGATTGTCCAGCCAGGGGGCGTTGGGGAGGAAAGGGAGACAACCTCTCAGTGTCGGCCCTGTCAAACCCCTGCAGAATTTGACAAGATTCATCAAAGTTCACCGCTTAATCTCCAAACTTCAATTGAACATAAATTCTTACCACTCAATCATTTCTCCCAGGACTCAGTCTGGTGAGCTTTCTAGTTCCCTCCAGAATAGAAACCACAGAATCCCGACAGTGCAGAAGGAGGCCATTTGGCCCATCGAGTCTGCACCAACTCTCAGAAAGAGCATCTGACTCAGGCCCTAACTCTGTAAACCCGCATATTTAGCATGGCCAATCCACCTCAGCTCTGCATCACTGGACACCAAGGGACAATTTAGCATGGTGAATCCCTCCCCCACTCCCCCCACTCCCCACCCCCCCCCCCCACGGGTCCGCGGGAGGGTGGGGGCGGGGCCGTGGGAGGGTGGGGGCGGGGCTGCAGGAGGGTGGGGGCGGGACTGCGGGAGGGCGGGCGTGGGACTGTGGGGGCGGGGCATCAGGAGGGCAGGCGCGGGGCTGTGGGAGGGTGGAGGCGGGGCCTCAGGAGGGCGGGCGCGGGGCTGTGGAAGGGTGGGGGCAGGGCTGTGGGAGGGTGGGGGTGGGGCTGTGGGAGGGTGGGGGCGGGGCCTCAAGGTGGCGGGCGTGGGGCCGTGGGAGGGTGGGGGCGGGGCCTCAAGGTGGCGGGTGTAGGGCTGTGAGAGGGTGGGGGCAGGGCCGCGGGAGGGCGGGCGTGGGGCTGAGAGGGTGGGGCAGGGCTGCAGGAGGGTGAGGCAGGGCTGCGGGAGGGTGGGGGCAGGGCTGCGGGAGGGTGGGAGCAAGGCTGCGGGAGGGTGGGAGCAAGGCTGCGGGAGGGTGGGGGCAGGGCTGCGGGAGGGTGGGGGCAGGGCCGTGGGAGGGTGGGGGCGGGGCCGTGGGAGGGTAGGGGCGGGGCCGTGGGAGGGTAGGGGCGGGGCCATGGGAGGGTAGGGGCGGGGCTGCAGGAGGGTGGGGCAGGGCTGTGGGAGGGTGGGGGCGGGGCACTGAGCTGGTTGTGTGGAATGGACACACCATTGGACATCATTAAGAGCATTCAAATGGTTATTGGATAAACATATGGATGATATTGGAATAGTGTCGATTCGAGGGGCTTTAGATTGGTTTCACTGGTCGGTGCAACATTGAGGGCCGAAGGGCCTGTACTGTGCTGTAATGTTCTATCTATCTTCTGTCATGGCAAACCTTTCGCTCAAATCCTGGTGCATTGCAACTCAAAGCACAGCTGAGTGCAGGACTGGGTGGCGTGAAGTGTATTTGTTTCAATGCGAGGAGTGTAACAGGTCAGGCAGATGAACTTAGAGCTTGGATTAGTGCTGGGAACTATGACGTTGTTGCTGTTACAGACTCTTGGTTGAAAGAGGGACAGGATTGGCAGCTAAACATTCCAGGATTTAGATGCTTCTGGCAGGATAGAGGGGGATGTAAAAGGGGTGGGGGAGTTACATTACTGGTTAAGGAGAATATCCCAGCTGTACTGAGGGAGGACACGTTGGAGGGTTCAGGCAGCGAGGCAATATGGGCAGAGCTCAGGAACAGAAAGGGTGCAGTCACAATGTTGGGGCTTTATTACAGGCCTCCCAACAGCCAGCGGGAGATAGAGGAGCAGATATGCAGACAGATTGTGGAAAGATGCAAAAACAACAGGGTTGTTGTGATGGGTGATTTTAACTTTCCCGACATTGACTGGGACTTACTCACTGCTCGGGGCTTGGATGGGACTGAATTTGTAAGGAGTGTCCAGGAGGGTTTCTTGAAACAGTTTGTAAATAGCCCAACTCGGGAAGGAGCCACATTAGACCCGGTATTGGGGAATGAGCCCAGCCAGGTGGTCGAAGTTTCAGTAGGAGAGCATTTCGGGAACAGAGATCATAATTCCATAAGTTTTAAGGTGCTTGTGGATAAGGACAAGAGTGGTCCTCGGGAAATGTGTGAAATTGGGGGAAGACTAACTACAGCAACATTAGGCAGGATCTGGAGAGTGTAGACTGGGGGAGGCTGTTTGAGGGTAAATCAACATCCGACATGCGTGAGTCTTTCAAATGTCAGTTGATTGGAATTCAGGACCGGCATGTAGCGGTGAGGATGAAGGATAAGTGTGGCAAGTATCGGGAACCCTGGATAATGAGGGATATTATGAACCTTGTCAAAAAGAAAAAGGAAGCATTTGTAAGGTCTAAAAGGCTTAGGACAGATGAAGCCCTTGAAGAATATAAAGAACGTAGGAAGGAACTTAAGGAAGGAGCTAGGAGGGCTGAAAGGGGTCATGAAAAGTCCTTGGCAAACAGGATTAAGGAAAATCCTAAAGCATTTTATATGTTTGCAAAGAGCAAGAGGGTAAGCCAGGGAAAGGGTTGGTCCACTCAAGGATAGTGGAGGGAATCTATGCATAGAACCAGAGGAAATGGGCGAGATACTAAATGAATACTTTGCCTTAGTATTCACCAAAGAGAGGAACTTGATAGATGAGGAGCCTAGGGTAGGGTGTGTAGATATTCAGGGTTATGTTAATATCAAAAAGGAGGAGGTATTGGGCATCTTCAAAAGTATAAATAATAATAGTGGCTGTTAGATAAGTCCCCAGGGCCGAATGGGATCAACCCCAGAATACTGAGGGGGGGGGAAGGGTGGAAATTGCTGGGGCCTTGATAGAAATCTTTGAATCCTCATTGGCTCCAGGGGAAGTTCCAGAGGACTGGAGGATAGCCAAAGTTGTTCCAGTGTTTAAGAAGGACAGCAGGGATAATCCAGGAAATTATCAGCCAGTGAGCCTTCCGTAAGTGGTAGGGAAATTATTGGAAAAGATTCTTAGGGACAGGAGTTGCTCACATTTGGAATCAAATAGGCTTATTAGTGACAGACACTAATGTGAAGGGGAGGTCGTGCCTCACTAACTTGATTGAGTTTTTCGAAGAAGTGACGAAGATGATAGATGAGGGAAAGGCTGTGAATGTTGTATACATTGACTTCAGTAAAGCCTTTGACAAGGTACCTCATGGTAGACTGCTATGAAAGGTGAAGTCACACAGGATCAGAGGAGAGTTGGCAAGATGGATACAGAACTGGCTTGGCCATAGAAGTGGAGATGCCGGCGTTGGACTGGGGTAAACACAGTAAGAAGTTTAACAACACCAGGTTAAAGTCCAACAGGTTTATTTGGTAGCAAAAGCCACACAAGCTTTCGAGGCTCTGAGCCCCTTCTTCAGGTGAGTGGGAATTCTGTTCACAAACAGAACTTATAAGACACAGACTCAATTTACATGAATAATGGTTGGAATGCGAATACTTACAACTAATCCAGTCTTTAAGAAACAAAACAATGGGAGTGGAGAGAGCATCAAGACAGGCTAAAAAGATGTGTATTGTCTCCAGACAAGACAGCCAGTGAAACTCTGCAGGTCCACGCAACTGTGGGAGTTACAAATAGTGTGACATAAATTCTGATTCTAGGATCGCATGATAAAGACTCAGGAGGAAAAAAGCAGAAATATTGATGGCCATAGAAGACAGAGGGTAGCAGTACAAGGGTGCTTTTCTGAATGGAAGGCTAGCAGTGTTCCACAGGGATCAGTTCTGGGACCTTTGTTGTCCGTGGTATATAAAAGATTTGGAGGAAAATGTAGCTGGCCTGATTAGCAACTGCGCAGACGACACAAAAATTGGTGGAGTTGTCGATAGTGAAGAGGATTGTCAGGGGATACAGCAAGATATAGACCAGTTGGAGACTTGGGCGGAGAAATGCCAGATGGGATTTAATCCAGACCAGTGTGAGATAATGCATTTTGGAAGGTCCAATGCATGTAGGAATTATACAGTAAATGGTAGAACTCTGAGGAGTATTGACAGGCAGAGAGATCTGGGCATACATGTCCACCAATCACTGAAAGTGACAATGAAGGTGGATAAGGTAGTCAAGAAAGCAGATAGCATACTTGTCTTCATTGGTTGGGGCATTGAGTTTAAAAATTGGCGGGTCATGCTGCAGCTGTACAGAACCTTAGTTAGGCCTCATTTAGAATATTGTGTACAATTCTGGTAGCCACAATACCAGGAGGATGTGGATGCTTTGGAGAGGGTACAGAAGAGGTTTACCAGGATGTTGCCTGGTCTGGAGGGTATTAGTTATGAGGAGAGGGTGGATAAACTCGGTGTGTTCTCACTGGAATGACGGAGGTTGAGTGGTGACCTGATAGAGATTTACAAGATTGAGTGGCATGGACAGAGTGGATAGTCATCTGTTCTTTTCTAGGGTAGAAAAGTCAAGTACTAGGGGACTTCGGTTTAAGGTGCATGGGGAAAATTTTAGAGGAGATGTGCGAGGCAAGTTTTTTTACACAAAGGGTGGCGAGTGTCTGGAATGCACTGCCCAGGGAGGTGGTGGGAGCAGATATGATAGCGTCATTTAAGGGGCAACTCGATGAATACATGAATAAGACCATAAGACCATAAGACATAGGAGCGGAAGTAAGGCCATTCGGCCCATCGAGTCCACTCCACCATTCAATCATGGTTGATTTCAACTCCATTTACCCGCTCTCTCCCCATAGCCCTTAATTCCTCGAGAAATCAAGAATTTATCAATAGGACGGGAATGGAAGGATACGGACTCGGTCAGTGCGTACGGTTTTAATTTAGGCAGGCATCATGATCGGCGCAGGATGGAGGGCCCAAGAGCCTGTTCCTGTTCTGTACTTTTCTTTTCTTCTTTGATCAATTTTAGCCTGGCCAAGCAACCGAACCTGCACAGCTTTGGAGTGTGGAAGGAAACCGGAGCACCCGGAGGAAACCCACCCAGACACAGGGAGGACAGTCAGGATGGAATTGAACCAGGGTCCCTGGCATTGTGGGGCAGCAGTGCTAACCACGGTGTCACCGTGCTGCCCATCATGCATGGCACCCAGCTCCTACATGCCTCGATGAAACATTATGAGGGAGTTCTTTACATTACAAGCATCACATTTAAATAAATTCATGTTGCTTGTGAAATGTTGCCTGACAGAATCGATGTTGCCGAATGATTCTGGTACAGATTCATCAGGAGCAGAATGTAACAGTCAGTGTTATCTTTTGGCAGTGAATCGCCACCTGATCATTGAGATTGTTGTTGTAACATTGACACAACATGATCTCAGGAGACTCGGGTACAGAATGATCGATGATTCTTCCATCATATAGTGGGAGAGAAACATATTGGAGAGAGCGTGTACAGCAGCACTCTGCCAGTGTACAGAACTGCAAGCACTTTTATACACTGCCAGCCTCATACACCCAACATTATTGAAATGACCTTGTTCACAGGCAGACTGTCTCCAGATTGCCTGTCCTCCCCAATCCTTTTCATGATTTGATTTATTGTCACATGTATTAGTAAACGGTGAAAAGGTTTACCAGGCTGATTCCAGGGATGGTGAGACTGGTGTATGAGGAGAGATTCAGTCGTTTCAGATTATATTCACTGGAGTTCAGAAGGATGAGGAAGATCTCACAGCAACCTATAAAATTCTAACAGGACGAGACAGCGTAGATACAGGAAGGATGTTCCCAATGGCGGGAGAGTCCAGAACCAGGGGCCACAGTCTGAGGATACAGGGTAGACTGTTGAGGACACAGATGAGGAGAAATTTCTTCACCCAGAGAGTGGTCAGCCTGTGGAATTCACTACCACAGAAAGCAGTTGAGGCCAAAACATTGGGCCCAATTTTACCAAAGTTTCATGGTAAAGTTGGGCGTCGGGCCTAAAACCTAGCCCAGACCTGACCCAAGGCCAATCGCGCCTTTACCAATGGCCGATCCGGGCGCCGATCCAGCGCGCGCCCGAATCGGCCAATGGGCCGATTTAAATGCATTTGCATGCATTTAAATCGGCATCATGAAGCCCGCGCCCAACTTACCCAAGGATTCCCACTTTACGAGGCTCCGACCCGATCGGTGCTCGCGCATTTACCGTGTTGCTGAATTCAAGTCTGATACGGCTTCAACTCAGCAGCTGAACCGCCGAATCGCCCCCGACCGCCCTTCGCGGACCGCCCCCGCGAACCACCCCGGCAGCCCACCGCTCCCCCCGATCGGACCACCCTGGGATGCAGGGCCTGCCAGCAGCATCCCCCCCCACCCTCCCCACCCCCCCCCCCCCCCCCGACCCGGGATCGGACCCCCCAAGTCCCCGACCTACCTTGATTGCTGGTGTCCGTCGAAAGCATCTTGCGATCCTGGATCCTGGCGTTGCTCCGGGGGTCCTGATGGGGAGGATGACGTCTCTTCATTGCTGTCTGCGCTGCCTTTGACTTTCCCTGGTGGTGGGGGGGGGGGGGGGGGGGGTGGGTGGGATGTGATGTCTCTTCTCTGAGGTGGGGGGGGGCAGGGGAGGACGTGATGTCTCAACCCTGGGCGGGGGTGGTAGGGGGAGATCTGACATCTCTTCCCTGAGGCGGGGTAGGGGGGGACGTGACGTCTCTGTCCCTGGGGGGGGGGCGGAGACATCACCCCCCCCCCCCCCCCTCAGGGAAGAGACGTCACATCCCCCCCTACCCCCCGCCCCCCCTAAGGGAAGAGATGTCACATCCCACTGCCCCCCTATCCCCCCCCCCCCCCCCGCCGCTCAGGGAAGAGACATCAGATTCTCCCCCTATCCCCCCCCCCCGCCCGCCTCAGGGAAGAGACATCACATCCCCCCCCCCCCCCCCCACACCTCCCCGCCCCCCCACCAGGGAAAGTCAAAGGCAGCACAGTACAGCAGTGCTGTCTGCGCTGCCTTTGACTTTCGCGCTCGGGCGCGCTGAGTGCTGTCGGTGAGCTGCGCATGCGCAGTTCGGTGCTCCGACAGATGCAAATGCGCTAGGCCCCGCCCACTGGACCTGCGCCGAATAAAGGCGTATGGGGGCGCTGGAGCGCGGCTGCCTGGCGCGGGTCTGATTTATGACCGCACCCGGCACTTAGAGCCGATTTGGTAAAATCGGCTCCATTGTATGTTTTCAAGAAGCAGTTCGATCTAGCACTTGGGGTGAAGAGAGAAGGTGGGATCAGGATATTGAATTTGATGATCAGCCATGATCATAATGAATGGCGGAGCAGGCTTGAAGGGCCGAATGGCCTCCTCCTGGTTCTATTATCTATGGGTCTTGAATGGAGGCCTCCAGGTAGCCCAGGCCCTGCCTGTTGGCCATCCCCTCTCACTTCAGAGATTTAGCTTTTTTTCTGATGGAGGCCCGTGTGTAACGGTGTTTGATGTGGAGTCTCCGGCAGGTGGCTGAGTTGCACATAGTCTTGGCAATTGGCGGCTGGATTCAGTGGCATGGCGGCACTCGCTGCCAATGCCTGCTCTGCCATTGTCTTGGCCTGGAACCTTCCCCTCGATCCCACAACCTTGGCAGAACCGAGCAGGCGTATGCACTCCAGGCAGCATCGCTGTCCTCTTCATTGGAACTCACAAACCTCTCCAGCGTGGGCAAGGTGACAATCTTTGCAAAAGCGATGGGGCTGATCTGAAACCACTAACCATGTTTGCCAAACACGGTTAACATAGAAACTCGGAGCAGGAGGAGGCCATTTGGCCCTTTGAGACTGCTCTGCCATTCATCATGATCATGGCCGATCATCCAACTCAACAGCCTGATCCTGCCTTCCCTCTATAAGATAAACCACAGAGCAGAAGGAGGCCATATTGCCCATCTAGTCTGCACCAACACTCCGAAAGAGCAGTCCACCTCGGCCCACTCCCCTGCCCTAACCCCATAACCCTATGCATTGATCATGGGAGGCAAGGGAGGAAATTGCAAGTGCTCTGACCCAAAATTTTAATTCCTCCCTGGCCACTGGGGAGGTCACAGTAAGAAGTTTAACAACACCAGGTTAAAGTCCAACAGGTTTATTTGGTAGCAAAAGCCACACAAGCTTTCAGAACTCTTAGCCCCTTCTTCAGGTGAGTGGGAATTCTGTTCACAAACAGAGCTTATAAAGACACAGACTCAAATTACATGAATAACGGTTGGAATGCGAATACTTACAACTAATCAAGTCTTTAAGAAACGAAACAATGTGAGTGGAGAGAGCATCAAGACAGGCTAAAAAGATGTGTATTGTCTCCGGTCAAGACAGCCAGTGAAATTCTGCAGGTCCACGCAACTGTGGGAGTTACAAATAGTGTGACATGAACCCAATATCCCGGTTGAGGCCGTCCTCGTGTGTGCGGAACTTGGCTATCAGTTTCTGCTCAGCGACTCTGCGCTGTCGTGTGTCGCGACATTGTCATCAAACCAGCAGACAAAGGAGGGGCCATCGTCATACTGAACAGAACGGATTACTGCAAAGAAGTGTTCCGACAACTCAACAACGAGGAACACTACAGACAGTTACCTGCAGATCCGACCAAAGAACACACCCGTCAACTCAACACTCTGATCAAGACCTTTGATCCGGACCTTCAGAACACCCTCCGTGCTCTCATCCCACGTACTCCCCGCGTTGGAGATCTCTACTGCCTCCCGAAGATACACAAGGCAAACACACCCGGCCGTCCCATCGTATCGGGCAATGGGACCCTGTGCGAGAACCTCTCCGGCTATGTCGAGGGCATCCTGAAACCCATTGTACAAAGAACCCCCAGCTTTTGTCGCGACACGACGGACTTCCTACAGAAACTCGGCACACATGGAGCAGTTGAACCAGGAGCGCTCCTCGTCACAATGGATGTCTCGGCACTCTACACCAGCATCCCCCATGAGGATGGCATTGCTGCAACGGCCTCAGTGCTCAGCGCCAACAACTGCCAGTTTCCAGATGCAATTTTACATCTCATCCGCTTCATCCTGGCCCACAATATCTTCACCTTCAACAACCAGTTCTTCATCCAGACACAGAACAGCCATGGGGACCAAATTCGCACCTCAATATGCCAACATCTTCATGCACAGGTTCGAACAAGACTTCTTCACCGCACGGGACCTTCAACCGATGCTATACACTAGATACATCGATGACATTTTCTTCCTTTGGAGTCATGGTGAACAATCACTGAAACAACTCTATGATGACATCAACAAGTTCCATCCCACCATCAGGCTCACCATAGACTACTCTCCGGAATCGGTTGCATTCTTGGACACACACATCTCCATTAAGGACGGTCACCTCAGCACCTCACTGTACCGCAAGCCCACGGATAACCTCACGATGCTCCACTTCTCCAGCTTCCACCCTAAACACGTTAAAGAAGCCATCCCCTACGGACAAGCCCTCCGTATACACAGGATCTGCTCGGATGAGGAGGATCGCAACAGACACCTCCCGACGCTGAAAGATGCCCTCATAAGAACAGGATACGGCGCTAGACTCATTGATCAACAGTTCCAACGCGCCACAGCGAAAAACCGCACCGACCTCCTCAGAAGACAAACATGGGACACAGTGGACAGAGTACCCTTCGTTGTCCAGTACTTCCCCGGAGCGGAGAAGCTACGGCATCTCCTCCGGAGCCTTCAACATGTCATTGATGAAGACGAACATCTCACCAAGGCCATCCCCACACCCCCACTTCTTGCCTTCAAACAACCGCACAACCTCAAACAGACCATTGTCCGCAGCAAACTACCCAGCCTTCAGGAGAACAGTGACCATGACACCACACAACCCTGCCACAGCAACCTCTGCAAGACGTGCCGGATCATCGACACAGATGCCATCATCTCACGTGAGAACACCATCTACCAGGTACACGGGACATACTCTTGCAACTCGGCCAACGTTGTCTACCTGATACGCTGCAAGAAAGGATGTCCCGAGGCATGGCACATTGGGGAAACTATGCAGACGCTGCGACAACGGATGAATGAACACCGCTCGACAATCACCAGGCAAGACTGTTCTCTTCCTGTTGGGGAGCACTTCAGCGGTCACGGGCATTCGGCCTCTGATATTCGGGTAAGCGTTCTCCAAGGCGGCCTTCGCGACACACGACAGCGCAGAGTCGCTGAGCAGAAACTGATAGCCAAGTTCCGCACACACGAGGACGGCCTCAACCGGGATATTGGGTTCATGTCACACTATTTGTAACTCCCACAGTTGCGTGGACCTGCAGAGTTTCACTGGCTGTCTTGTCTGGAGACAATACACATCTTTTTAGCCTGTCTTGATGCTCTCTCCACTCACATTGTTTCGTTTCTTAAAGACTTGATTAGTTGTAAGTATTCGCATTCCAACCATTATTCATGTAATTTGAGTCTGTGTCTTTATAAGCTCTGTTTGTGAACAGAATTCCCACTCACCTGAAGAAGGGGCTAAGAGCTCTGAAAGCTTGTGTGGCTTTTGCTACCAAATAAACCTGTTGGACTTTAACCTGGTGTTGTTAAACTTCTTACTGTGTTTACCCCAGTCCAACGCCGGCATCTCCACACACTGGGGAGGTGCCAGAGGACTGGAGAACAGCTAATGTGGTCCCACTATTTAAGAAAGGTTGTAGAGACAAGCCAGGGAACTACAGACCAGTGAATCTCACGTCTGTGGTTGGGGAACTACTGGAGAAGATTTTGAAGGAGAGAATCTATCTTCAATTGGAGAGGCAAGGTTCGATCAGGGATAGTCAGCATGCTTTTCTCAGAGGGAGGTCATGCCTAACAAATTTGATTGAATTTATTGAGCATGTAACGTGTGTGGATAAGGGTAGTGCGGTTGATGTAGTTCACATAGATTTCAGCAAAGACTTTGACAAAGTCCCACAAGGGAGACTTATTAAGAAGGATAATGCACATGGGATACAGGGTGACCTGACAAGGTAGATTCATAATTGGCTTAGCGGTAGGAGAAAGAGGGTGGTGACAGACGGCTGCTTTAGTGAGTGGAGGCCAGTGACCGGTGGCAGACCACAGGGATCCGTGCTGGGCCCCCTATTGTTCATCATTTATATAAATGACATAGATGGCTATGTGGGGGGTAGGATCAGTAAGTTTGCCGATGACACAAAGATTAGCTGGGTGGCTAACAGTGAGGTTGTGTGTCTTGGATTACAGGAAGATATAGAGGAGATGGGCAGATAAGTGGCAGATGGAATTTAACCCTGAAAAGTGTGAGGTGATGCACTTTGGAAGGAGTAATTTGACAAGGAAGTATACAGTGAAAGGTCTGACACTGGGAAGTTCCGAAGAACAAAGGGACCTTTGCGAGTTTGTCCATAGATCTCTGAAGGTGGAAAGGCAGGTTAATAGGGTGGTGAAAAAGGCATATGGCACACTCGCCTTTATCAATCGGGGGATAGATTACAAAAGCAGAGAGGTCACGATGGAGTTGTATAGAACTTTGGTGAGGCCACAGCTGGAGTACTGTGTGCAGTTCTGGTCGCCACATTATAGGAAGGACGTGAACGCAAATGAGGTTCACCAGGATACTGCCTGGGATGGAACATTTAAGTTATGAAGAGAGGTTGGATAGGCTTGGGTTGTTTTCATTGTAGCAGAGAAGACTGAGGGGTGACCTGATTGAGGTGTTCAAGATTATGAGGGACATGGACAGAGTGGATTGGAAGCAGCTGCCCCCTTAGTTGAAAGGTCAGTCACGAGGGGACACAAGTTAAAAGTGAGGGGTGGGAGGTTTCTGAGATAGGACATTGAAAAAGTGAGAGATTTATTGGTAAGGATTAATCAAACTGTTAATCTGGGAGATGGGATCAGCAATATGTGAGAGAAATACAGGTTACAGAGAATACACTGAGTCAGCGTTACTCTCTGTGCTACAGAATCTACCTGGTGTCTGGCACCTGATAAAACATTTACCTGTTGCTCGCTGGGAGAGTGTTCAATGTTCTCGAGTCCTTCTCCGTGATGCTGGATAAGGATCCAATGTTCCCAACTTCCGGTGACTCGCTCTCTCTCTCACTCTCTCTGTTTCTGACTGTCTCTGTCTCTGACTGTCTCCCTCTCTCTGGCCATTTCTCTCCTTCTACCTCTATCACTATCTGTGTGTCTATGCCTCTCTCTGGGTGAGATGCTCTTTTGGAGCATCGGTGCAGACTCGATGGACTGAATGGCCTCTTTCTGCCCTGCAGGGATTCTGTGATTCTGGGGTTATAGGGTCTTCACCTCTGTCATTCTGCTTGGAATTCCCAACGAATGACCAGACTGTGTCCCCAGATCTCAGACGTAACCTTACCTTTCACTAGTTTAACCATGTGTTGTCTGTTAATCTTTCCATATTATTTATGATCTCAGATATTTCCATCTGATCAGCAATCACACAACTCACAATTCCAATCCTCTCCAGTCCATCCTCACAACTCCAATCCCAACTCCTAAGGATCAATCTTGTGACTCTTCTCCAAACCGCCACCGGGGAATGAACATCTCACCTGAGTCTCATTGTCCAGAACGGAACATAGTCCTCAAGGTGTGGTCTAACCAGAGCTCGATCGCTGTTCCTCCGGGCTTGTACCCTACTGTCCTGACTATGGAGATCAACATTCATTGAATCAGAGAATCATAGAATCCCTAGAGTGTAGATGGAGGCCATTCAGCCCATCGAGCCTGCACTGACAACTATCCCACCCAGACCCTATCTCCGTAATGCCAGATATTTACTCTGCTATTTCCCTTGACATTAGGAGACAATTTAGCATGGTCAATCCACCTGATCTGCACATCTTTGGATACTAAAGGGCAAGTTAGCATGGACAATCAACCTAACTTGCACGTCTTTGGACACTAAGGGGAAATTTACCATGGCCAATTCGCCTAACCTACATATCTTTGGGCACAAAGGATCAATTTAGCATGGCCAATTCACCTAACCTACGCATCTTTGTACACTAAGGGGCAATTTAACATGGCCAGTCCACCTAATCTACACATTTTAGGACACTAAGGGGCAAATTAGCATGGCCAATCCACCAAACTTGCACATTGCATCAACCCCCAAAGTATCGAGCTGTTCGTGCGAAGATAGTCAGTGGTAAGGGTGGGAGAGATAGGACATTGAAACAAGTGAGAGAAATTTACTGGTGAGGATTAATCAAACTGAGAATCTGGGAGATGGGATCAGCAATGTGTGTGAGAAATACAGGTTACAGAGAATACACTGAGTCAGCATTACTCTCTGTGCTACAGAATCTACCTGGTGTCTGGCACCTGATAAAACATTTACCTGTTGCTCGCTGGGAGAGTGTTCAATGTTCTCGAGTCCTTCTCCGTGATGCTGGATATTGATCCAATGTTCCCAGCTCCCGGTGACTGGTGTTCCAGCCCAATGGTGTTCGGAACGGACACAACGTTCCACACAATTTTCAGAAGTTGGGGAGCATTTCTATCTCAGATTAAGCGGCGAAGTGTCAGGAAGTGTTGGTAAAAGATGTCAGAGGAGTGGATCAGGCAGAGTCAGAGTTGCAGATGGGCAGAAATGGAAATCTATCCGAAGGTAGATTTGAGCTGACATTCGCTCAGATAGACGGACTGCGAATGAACAGGTTTGGATTTGCATCTGAGCGCAATGATATTAAAATCACAATGATAGTCGTATAAACCCGAATGCCAAAGACAATATTCTACAGCTAGCTGGGCACAGGAAGCCCACATCACAAGACGTCCCACACGTAGATATATAGACAACTACAAACTCAATCCCAATACATGGAACAAAACAACTTTGTAAAATCCCAAATGGGGAATTCTCTGCCATTGAGTGATTTTGATATTCGAGGAGAACAGGGTCAAGTTCCTTTAGGACAAGTGAGGGTGACACAAAGCCACCACCTCCATCCACACCTCCAACACTGACTTCATCTGCAGTATTTGCAATTGGTTATGCAAATCGAGACTTGGTCTGAAGTCTAAATCCTGGTGTTTTGTGAGGACAGCCTTGTCCATAAGTTTTGCACTTTGAACTTTGGCACAGGTAAGCATCAGATGGTTCACTCCAGGCTTGATTGAGGTGACCCATTGGGAGCTTTTCTCAAACAAAGTTTATTTGAGAGTACAGTTGACATATAATAAGACAATTGGCAATAACTTTTACCAATTACAAACAAGAACAATCATGATATTGTATTTTTTCTATTCATTCCTGGGACATGGGGGTCACTGGCTGACCAGCATTTATTGCCTTCCTTAGTTGCCCTCGAACTGAGTGTCTCGATCGGCCATTTCAGAGGACAGTTGAGAATCATCATCATTACTGTGGCTCTTGAGTCACATATAGGCCAGAACAGGTAAGGACAGCTGATTTCCTTCCATAAGGGAGGGACATTTGTGAACCAGATGGGTTTTTCCAACAATCGACAATGGTTTCATGGTCATCAGTAGATTCTTCATTCCAGATATTTTTTCATTGAATTCAAATTGCACCATCTGCCGTGGTGGGATTCGAACCTGGGTCCCCAGAACATTCGCTAACTTTCTGGATTAACAGTCTTGTGATAATACCACTGGGCCACCGCTTACCCCTGAGTATATATACCACACAGCTAAGGATGCTGTTCCAACATTCTTACAAACATGCAACCCAGTTTTATTTTCACACAGAAAATACGTATGCTCATGTGAGGTTGTATTTTGTAGCTTTCTAACCCGTGCTATGGATCACTCCTTTGGATGTTGAGTTGAAAGCACTGAGGCCTTCTGGCTTTGGAACTTTCAGCTCACTTCAAGAGGCAGAGGCAATCCTTGCCTCGAGAGAAAGTTCGCAAACTTCATAACCCTTTTAATAAAACAATTCCCCCCAGAAACAGGATTAAAATGCAAAGCTGCAGAAAAGGAATCCACAAATAACAGAACAGTCCAGATATTGGAGTGTGTCCGTCTCTTTAAGTGTCCACATTTCCATCAGAGTTGGAGACGGATTACGCAGCAGACAGAGAGAGAGAGGTAGAGACAAGGACAGAGTGATGGGGTCTGTGAGTGTTCAGTCTTTTAGCTTGTTACAAACTTTGTTCCCTTCAAATAGCCAAACGCAGTTTCGGAGTTTTGAATCAACTGTTTATTAATCGCTATAGCAGGAAACCTAGTACACCAAGGGAGGCAATGACCTCGTGGTATCATCACTAGACTATTAATCCAGAAACTCAGCTAATATTCTGGGGACCCGGATTCGAATCCTGCCACGGCAGATGGTGAAATTTGATTTCAATAAAAAATATCAGGGATGACTAATCTACAGACTGATTGCACATTCTCCTCGTGTCTGCGTGGGTTTCCTCCGGGTGCTCCGGTTTCCTCCCACAGTCCAAAGATGTGCGGGTTAGGTTGATTGGCCAGGTTAAAAATTGTCCCTTAGAGTCCTGAGATGCGTGGATTGGCGGGTAAAATATGTGGGGGTAGGGCCTGGGTGGGATTGTGGTCGGTGTAGACTCGATGGGCCGAATGGCCTCCTTCTGCACTGTAGGGATTCTATGATTCTATGATACTGATGCCCATGAAACCATTGTTGATTGTCGGGAAAACACATCTGGATCACTAACATCCTTTAGGGAAGAAAATCTTACCTGGTCTGCCCTACGTGTGACTCCAGAGCCACAGCAATGTGGTTGACTCTCAAGTGCACTCAGGAATGGGCAATAAATGCTGGCCAGCCAGCGACACCCACGTCCCACAAATGAATAAAAAGTGATGAGCCAGAGCCGCGAATACAGGTTTGGACAACCCGATATAATTCCAGATTCGATTACAAGTAATTATCATGTACCAATCAGAGGGTGTACATTTGCATCAGAGTTATCTATGTCCCCTCACAACTACTGATTAGGTTTACATCATGCATAGGATTCAAATGTTAAAAACTAATCACAATACATGCACATTTGCTTCATTATAATATTCGATCAGTGTAAAGCTTTGAATAGGCTAGCTGATCTAAATTATCATCATTACAAATTGTCCTTAAGATCCCAGCTTGTTTATAGATATCAATTATCTCTCCCATGGCCAGATGTCTGATTTAAAGTTTAAGTTAATTGATTAGTGTTACAAGTAGGCTTACATTAACAATGCAATGAAGTTATTGTGAAAATCCCCCAGTCACCACACTCCAGCACCTGTTCGGATACACAGAGGGAGAATTTAGTGTGGCCAATGCACCTAACCAGCACATCTTTCGGACTGTGGGAGGAAACCGGAACACCCGGAGGAAACCTACACAGACACATGGAGAACGTGCAGACTCCGCGCTGACAGTTACCCAAGCCGGGAATCGAAATTGGGTCCCTGGCGCTGTGAGGCAGCAGTGCGAACCACTCTGTCTAGGAAGGGAATGCTGACCCAGCCAGTGACACCCACATCCCATGAATGAATACAAACTAAAAGATTTTATTAAATAATTTGGAATTGTAAACTAGTCACGGTGTTGGTGAAACTATCATCAATTGTCAGAAAAACCCATCTGGATCAGTAATAACATTTGGCCAAGGAAATCTGCAATCCTTACCCGGTCTGGCCTACATGTGACTCCAGAACCACAGCAGTGTGGTTGTAGCCCAATGGCCATCTCAAATGGCTGAGCGAGGCACTCCGTTGTAGCAAAGCACTCCAGAGAGGTCAACATGATTTCAGAGTTTGAGAAGCGGCTTACCACTGCTTTCTCAAGGGGAGTTAGCGAGGGAGGGCTAATTCTGGACCAGACAGCAAAGCCCACAAGGCATCAAATAATCCCAGTCGGAATGCCTGAAGAAGATGAAGAGTCTCAGAGCTCTGAGACTATGGGTTAAAATTCGTGGAGCTGGCCGCATTGCCTTGGGGATAGAGGGAGAGTCAGTCAGGGGCTGTGTTTGGTCTGATTATAATTTAGCCCTAATTATACCCCCCTCTATTATTAATGCATCTTCCCAGTACTGCTTCCCTTTCTCCAGTCACATTTCATTGATACAGAATTCCCACATCTGTGGGAACAGCGATGAGTTAACACACAGGAGACAGATGACACTGTCTTGCAAAGGAGACAGGATTTGTGGCTGAGAGAGGAAGATAATTTTCACAGGTGATAAATCTTCCCCAAACACATCAATAATGAAAACATGGTTTCCCACGGGATCTCTATAGGGAGCGGTGCCCAGACTCACAGCACGTGGGATCCAAGTTCTATATGCGCTCCAGACGATATCTCACCTCAGTAAAATATCCAGGTTACTCTCCAGCGTTTTGAACGCGCCTCCTCTCTGAATGATTCTCCCGCCCGGCAGCACCGTCTCAATCACGCTCGTCATCAGGTTGGAGAGGAAATGCTTTGGAATATTGGTCCCCACTTTTCTCCATATTACTGACCACCTCATTGATCAGAGCGGAGATGTTAATCGATGAAAATCGAAGAGGAATGAGGGACTTGGAATTGAAAGATATCGAGTAAAGGGTTAGTGAAGAAAATGGAAAATGTGAAATGAAATGTGAAATGGGGTGGCACAGTGGTTAGCACTGCTGCCTCAAAGCGCCAGGGACCCAGGTTCGATTCCTGGCTTGGGTCACTGTCTGTGCAAGATTGCACATTCTCCCTGTGTCTGCGTGGGTTTCCGCCGGGCGCTCCGGTTTCCTCCCACAGTCCAAACGACGTGGTGGTTTGGTGCATTGACCCAATCAAGCGCCGGGGTGTGGCAACCAGGGGAATTTTACAGTAACTTCTTTGCAGTGTTAATGTCAGCTTTACTTGTGACTAATAAATAAACTTTCTTTTACTTTTGAAGATGAGATACTGTTCTTCACTAAGTCTAAAGATTTGTAGGTTAGGTGGATTGGCCATGCCAAATTACCCCTTCGTGTCCAAACAAATGCAGGTTACGTGGATTGGCCATGCTAAACTGCTCCTTAGTGACCAATGCTGTGCAGGTTAGAACAAAGAACAAACAACAAAGAAAATTACAGCATAGGAACAGGCCCTTCGGCCCTCCAGGCCTGCAATGACCATGCTGCCAGCCTGAACTAAAAGCCCTTACCCTTCCGGGGACCATATCCCTCTATTCCCATTCGAAACATGTATTTGTCAAGATACTGTCGTATCTGCTTCCGCTACCTCCCCCCGGCAGTGAGTTCCAGACACCCACCACCCTCTGTGTAAAAAAACTTGCCTCAAACATCTCCTTCAAACATTACGCCTCGCACCTTAAACCTATGCCCCAAAGTAATTGACTCTTCCACTCTGGGAGAAGCTTCTGACTATCCACTCTGTCCATGCCCCTCATAATCTTGTAGACATCTATCAGGTTGCCCATCAACCTCCATTGTTCCAGTGAGAACAAACCAAGCTTCTCCAACCTCTCCTCATAGCTAATGCCCTCCATACAAGGCAACATCCTGATGAATCTTTTCCATACCCTCTCTAAAGTCTCCACATCCTTCTGGTAGTGTGGCGACCAGAATTGAACACTATATTCCAAGTACGGCCTAACTAAGGTTCTATAAAGCTGCAACATGACTTGCCAATTTTTAAACTCAATGCCCCAGCTAATGAAGGCAAGCATGCTGTATGCCTTCTTGACTACCTTCTCCACCTGCGCTGCCACTTTTAGTGACCTATGTACCTGTACACCCAGGTCCCTCTGCCTATCAATACTCTTAAGGATTCTGCCATTTATTGGATATTTCCTCTCTGTATTACCTCTGTTTTAACTTAATTTTTTCTGTTAGCTGCATTGGCTATGCTAAACAGTCCCTTAGTGTCCAAAGATGTGCAGGTTAGGTGGATTGACCATGTTAAATTGCCCCTTAGTGTCCAATGATGTGAGTTTTAGGTGCATTGGCCATGTTAACTTGCCCCTTTGTGTACAAAGATGTGCAGGTTAGGTGGACTGGCCATGCTAAATTGACCCTTTCCCGGCCGGAATTTTACCAGCACGCATGCCTACCCCGATTCTGAGGGCAGTCGTGGCTCGGAAAGTGGAATCTCCATTGGCTTCGGGCGGGCATGCGATAAAATTTCGTCCTTAGGATGGAGGGTTATAGGTAGGCCTAGAAGGTAGGGATATGTTCGGCACAACTTGTGGGGCCGAAGGGCCTGTTTGTGCTGTAGTTTTTCTATGTTTTCTATGTTTATAATGAGAGAAATTGAATATAAACGTAAGGATGTGATGCTTCAGTTATACAGAGCATTGAACAAAGAACAATACAGCACAGGAACAGGCCCTTCGGCCCTCCAAGCCCGTGCCGCTCCCTGGTCCAAACTAGACCATTCTTTTGTATCCCTCCATTCCCACTCCATTCATATGGCTATCTAGACAAGTCTTAAACGTTCCCAGTGTGTCTGCCTCCACAACCTTGCCTGGCAGCGCATTCCAGGCCCCCACCACCTCTGTGTAAAATATGTCCTTCTGATATCTGTGTTAAACCTCCCCCCCGTCACCTTGAGCCTATGACCCCTCGTGAACGTCACCACCAACCCGGGGAAAAGCTTCCCAGCGTTCACCCTATCTATGCCTTTCATAATTTTATACACCTCTATTAAGTCTCTCCTCATCCTCCGTCTTTCCAGGGAGAACAACCCCAGTTTATTAATGATCTGGATGAGGGTATAGTTGGGTGGATTAGCAAATTTGCTGATGACACCAAAGTCGGTGGTGTGGTAGACAGTGAGGAAGGGTGTCGTAGTTTGCAGGAAGACTTAGACAGGTTGCAAAGTTGGGCCGAGAGGTGGCGGATGGAGTTTAATGCGGAGAAGTGTGAGGTAATTCACTTTGGTAGGAATAACAGATGTGTTGAGTATAGGGCTAACGGGAGGACTTTGAATAGTGTGGAGGAGCAGAGGGATCTAGGTGTATGTGTGCATAGATCCCTGAAAGTTGGGAATCAAGTAGATAAGGTTGTTAAGAAGGCATATGGTGTCTTGGCGTTTATTGGTAGGGGGATTGAATTTAGGAGTCGTAGCGTTATGTTGCAACTGTACACAACTCTGGTGCGGCCGCACTTGGAGTACTGTGTGCAGTTCTGGTCCCCACATTACAGGAAGGATGTGGAGGCTTTGGAGAGGGTGCAGAGGAGGTTTACCAGGATGTTGCCTGGTATGGAGGGGAGATCCTATGAGGAGAGGCTGAGGGATTTGGGATTGTTTTCGCTGGAAAGGCGGCGGCTAAGAGGGGATCTTATTGAAACATATAAGATGATTAGAGGTTTAGATAGGGTGGATAGTGATAGCCTTTTTCCTCTGATGGAGAAATCCAGCACGAGGGGGCATGGCTTTAAATTGAGGGGGGGTAGTTATAGAACCGATGTCAGGGGTAGGTTCTTTACCCAGAGGGTGGTGAGGGATTGGAATGCCCTGCCAGCATCAGTAGTAAATGCGCCTAGTTTGGGGGCGTTTAAGAGATCCGTAGATAGGTTCATGGACGAAAAGAAATTGGTTTAGGTTGGAGGGTCACAGTTTTTTTTTTTAACTGGTCGGTGCAACATCGTGGGCCGAAGGGCCTGTTCTGCGCTGTAATGTTCTATGTTCTATGTTCTATTTACCCAATCTCTCCTCATAACTCAGCCCCTCCATACCAGGCAACATCCTGGTAAACCTCCTCTGTACTCTCTCCAAAGCCTCCACGTCCTTCTGGTAGTGTGGTGACCAGAACTGGACGCAGTATTCCAAATGCGGCCGAACCAACGTTCTATACATCTGCAACATCAGACCCCAACTTTTATACTCTATGCCCCGTCCTATAAAGGCAAGCATGCCATATGCCTTCTTCACCACCTTCTCCACCTGTGACATCACCTTCAAGGATCTGTGGACTTGCACACCCAGGTCCCTCTGCGTATCTACACCCTTTATGGTTCTGCCATTTATCGTATAGCTCCTCCCTACATTATTTCTACCAAAATGCATCACTTCGCATTTATCAGGATTGAACTCCATCTGCCATTTCTTTGCCCAAATTTCCAGCCTATCTATATCCTTCTGTAGCTTCTGACAATGCTCCTCACTATCTGCAAGTCCTGCCAATGTTGTGTCGTCCGCAAACTTACTGATCACCCCAGTTACACCTTCTTCCAGATCGTTTATATAAATCACAAACAGCAGAGGTCCCAATACAGAGCCCTGCGGAACACCACTAGTCACAGGCCTCCAGCCGGAAAAAGACCCTTCCACTACCACCCTCTGTCTTCTGACAGAGCTCCGAAAGCTTGTGTGGCTTTTGCTACCAAATAAACCTGTTGGACTTTAACCTGGTGTTGTTAAACTTCTTACTGTGTTTACCCCAGTCCAACGCCAGCATCTCCACTTCTGTGACCAAGCCAGTTCTCCACCCATCTAGCCACCTCCCCCTTTATCCCATGAGATCCAACCTTTTTCACCAGCCTACCATGAGGGACTTTGTCAAACGCTTTACTAAAGTCCATATAAACGACATCCACGGCCCTTCCCTCGTCAACCATTCTGGTCACTTCTTCAAAAAACTCCACCAGGTTAGTGAGGCATGACCTCCCTCTCACAAAACCATGCTGACTATTGTTAATGAGTTTATTCCTTTCTAAATGCGCATACATCCTATCTCTAAGAATCCTTTCCAACAACTTCCCAACCACGGACGTCAAGCTCACCGACCTATAATTTCCGGGGTTATTCTTCCTACCCTTCTTAAATAACGGGACCACATTAGCTATCCTCCAATCTTCTGGGACTTCAGCTGTGTCCAGTGATGAGACAAAGATTTGCGTCAGAGGCCCAGCGATTTCATCTCTCATCTCCCTGAGCAGCCTGGGATAGATTCCATCAGGCCCTGGGGATTTGTCAGTCTTTATATTCCCTAAAAAACCTAACACCTCCTCCCTTGAAATGGAGATTTTCTCCAACGGTTCAACACTCCCCTCCGAGACACTCCTAGTCAACACATCCCTCTCCTTTGTGAATACCGACGCAAAGTATTCATTTAGGATCTCCCCGACATCTCGAATATTGTGCAGTTATTGTCCCCTTATTTAAGGGAGGATGTAAATGAGTTGGAGGCAGTTAGAGTCATAGAGGTTTACAACATGGAAACAGGCCCTTTGGCCCAACTTGTCCATGCCACCCTTTTTCTTTAAACCCCTAAGCTAATCCCAATTGCCCGCATTTGGCCCATATCCCTCTATACCCATCTTACCCATGTAACTATCTAAATGCTTTTTAAAAGACAGAATTGTACCCCCCTCGACTACTACCTCTGGCAGCTTGTTCCAGGTACTCACCACCCTGTGAAAAAATTGCCCCTCTGGGCACTTTTGCATCTCTCCCCCTCACCTTAAACCTATGCCCTCTAGTTTTAGACTCCCCTATCTTTGGGAAAAGATATTGAGTATCTAGCTGATCTGTGCCCCTCAGTGTTTTATAGACCTCTGTAAGTTCACCCCTCAGCCTCCTACTTGCCAGAGAAAAAAAGTCCCAGTCTATGTAGCCTCTCCTTATAACTCAATCCATCAAGTCCCGGTAGCACCCCAGTAAATCTTTTCTGTGCTCTTTCTAGTTTAATAATATTCTTTCTATAATAGGGTGACCAGTTCAAAGGAGGTTTACTAGATTGATACCTGGAATGAGTGGTCTGGCTGTAGGCTTGGAAGGTTCTATTGAAGGAAGCTTGGTGAATTCCCACAGTGAATCTTATAGATGTTACACAGCTGCCACTGTGTGCCAGTGGTAGAGAGGTGCCAATCAGGCAGCTGTTTTACCCTGGATGATTATAGATTAGTTAAAATTGAGAAGTTTAATTATCCTAATACAGACTGAAATGGTATTAGTGTATGAGGAACACAGTTTTACTTCCAGAATGCAAAGTAGAACCACTACTGTGGTGTACACACACTCGTCGCTGCCTGGGTCTACAGTTCAGCAGGCCGAGTCCTGGCCTGGACCCCACAGGGAGATCAATCAGTGAATCCCCATGGATCCTGTGGGGGCTATCACAAAAGTGTAAAATAATAAGAGGATAGCACAATTATGAACATTTCAGTGTACAAATAATTTCAATTATTTAGGCAGTTTTTAGAAACATAATCCAGGACCAAAATTAGCAGTCACTTGAACAAATGTGTATTAATTAAGGACAAACAGCATGGAATTGCTTTACTAACTTGCTGGGAGATTTTGATGAGATAACAGAGAGTTGATGGTGAGCTGTTGATGTGGTGTGCGCGGACTACCAAAAAGCATTTGATAAAGTACTCCACAATAGACTTGTCAGCAAAGTTAAAGCCCATGGAAATAAAAGGGAAACAGCAACATAGGTACAAAGTTGAATGACAGGAAACACAGAGTAGTGGTGAACAGTCTGTTTTTTCAGACTACAGGAAGGTTTATAGTAGAGTTCCCCCAAGGTTCACTCTTAGGACCACTGCTCTTCCTGATGTACATTAATGATCCAGACCTTGGTGTACAGTGCACAAATTCAAAATTTGTAGACAACAAGAAACTTAGAAGAATTGTATGTTGTCGGATTGGGAATAGATTTGTTGTCCTGCTGGGGTTGGTATTTGGGCTTCTGGTATTTCTTATTAAAATATAAATTACCAGGACTCTGAAACCACCAGTAAGATTTACTGATAATGCTAAAATAGGCAGGCGAGCAAAAGCTGACAGTGCAGTTTGGGATTTGCAGGGAGAATGAGATCATTTGTGCAAATCAGGAAGCAGATGTAAGATCACATGTTACCAGTGAAAAATGCAGAACTGTTAACGGCTGGAATAAAAGAATGTGCATAACCAGTTAAAAAAAAATTGGAACAGGATATGTGCAAGGTGAGACGAATTCTTCGAAAGGGGGCAAAAGTCATTTCTGAAAAACATCTGGACCATAATGTGAGGCAAACCAAAGATGTTAACACAATTACAATATCTCTAGATACCACAGTACAATGTAAATCAAAGGAGACGCAGTTGGGGTGAAGAATATAAGGCATCGTTCTGGATGGCACGCTATGAAAATGCCAGATAGAAATGAGGCAGAAAGGAGCAAAATAAATATTCTTTGTCTTAGAGGAAGTACCCACGAAAATGAGAGCAGGAAATTCCTCAGAATTATGGGCTGCATGGTGGCACTGCGACCTCACAGTGCCAGGGATCCAGGTTCAATTCTGGCCTTGGGTCACTGTCTGTGTGGAGTTTACACGTTCTCCCCGTGTCTGCGTGGGTTTCCTCCGGGCACTCCGGTTTCCTCCCACAGCCCAAAGATGTGCAGGCCAGGTGGATTGGCCATGCTAAATTGCCCCTTAGTGTCTTCCAGGACGGAAGATCCTGCTGCCGGGAAGGGCTGCAAAATCTCAATGTAAAACCAAGGGTACAATTCTAAGAGGGGTGCAGAAGTAGAGGGTGTATATGTGTAAGAGTCATTGAAGCTGGCAGGACAGGTTGAAAATGTGGTTCATGAAGCATGTGGCATCTTGAGCTTTGTAAATAGGAACATGAGAATACAAAAGCAAGGAAATTAGAGTAGAGCTGTATGAAACACTGCCATCTGCTGGACAAACTAAAAGGACCAACGTTGAAATGAACAGTCCCAGCTTTGACTGCAGTCATTTCATTACTGATAGTGTCGTTTTCAGGGTCGGGTAAGGTGATTTGTCTGCACCAAGCTGAAACTCATAATTCTGCTCAAACTATATGAAATTCTTGCAATAGAGAAATTCTGGTTTAAATATAAGCTTAGTTGGAACAACAAAATACCAAGAAGCTCCTTCAATGTGTAAAATGAAAAGTCAGGTTGACAGTGTGAACCAAGGTTTGAACACAGATTTCAGATTACCACTGCAGCACGATTTTTGAATTTATCTGGGGTTACGCGTACAAAGTTATATTTAACTATCAAATCAGCCAGGTGAGGCTTTCACTGACACACACTGACTGACCAGGTTTCTATAATGTTCATGTGTCTGCCACTTTAACACAGGTTAACCTTAAACCTAAATCACACCTAATTAAATCTTATATCACCCTGAACAGTATCTAACTTTTGGAATGCATTATGCGTGCATCTCACCTCTCTCTTGTGAATTCTACTCGATCTGGGTTATTGTTAAATTGTTTCTTTGTGTAGGGTAAATTTGTGTTTTTATTTTCTTCTAGGTCCATTCCTCCATCAGCAGAGCTTGCAGTTGGTAAGGGAGCTTCTGATCTGAAACTGTGCTTATTGGATATAGCTGCTTTCTTTTGCTGGGGAATCAGGGACCTCACGTTTGCTTTTCACAGATAGACCGCAGTGGGGGGGAGGTGGGGGGGGACTCTCCTAACCCGCTACGCTAATTTATTTAGTTCCAGGCACCCAGCACCCTCTGTGTAAAAAATCTGCTTTGCACATCCCCTTTAAACCTTGCCCCTCGCACCTTAAACCTGTGCTCCCCAGTAATTGATTCTTCCACCCTGGGAAAAAGCTTCTGACTATCCATGCCTCTCATAATCTTGTAGACTTCTATCAGGTCGCCCCTCAACCTCCAGTGAGAACAAACCAAGTTTCTCCAACCTCTCCTCATAGCTAATGCCCTCCATATCAGGCAACATCCTGGTAAATCTTTTCTGTACCCTCTCCAAAGCCTCCACATCCTTCTGGTAGTGTGGCAACCAGAATTGAACACTATATTCCAAGTGCGGCCTAACTAAGGTTCTATAAAGCTGCAACATGACGACAATTTTTAAACTCAATGCCCTGGCCGACGAAGGCAAGCATGCCCTGTGCCTTCTTGACTACCTTCTCCACCTGCATTACACTTTCAGTGACCTGTGTACCTGTATACCCAGATCCCTCTGCCTATCAATACTCTTAAGGGTTCTGCCATTTACTGTATATTTCCGATCTGTATTAGACCTTCCAAAATGCATTACCTCACATTTGTCTTGATTAAACTCCATCTGCCATCTCTCCGCCCAAGTCTCCAACCGATCTATATCCTGCTGTATCCTCTGATGGTCCTCATCGCTATCCGCAAATCCACCAACCTTTGTGTTGTACGCAAACCTACTAATAATCCAGTTACACTTTCCTCCAAATCATATATATATATTTAAAATATATATATTAGAAACAGCAAAGGTCCCAGCACTGATCCCTGAGGAATGCCACTTGTCACAGCCCTCCATTCAGAAATGCACCCTCCCACTGCTACCCTCTGTCTTCTTTGACCGAGCCAGTTTTGTATTTTGTGCTGTAATTTTCTTTGTTCTTTGTTCATTGTTCGACCATGACAGCATTATTGGGCTTTGTAAGGGAATGGGTGAAATCCAGTGCAACGTTAACACTGGTCTGGCCAGTCATTGCTGGTCTGCTATAACTGGAGTGGGTCAAGACTGGCCTGGGCCTCTGAACAATGGAAGATTATTTTGTTTCCTCGATATGTATTAAGACTGATTTCCCACCAACCCACTAAATCGAAATAGCGGGCAATCCAAAGTGAGATGGGACATTCGAATTTGAAATGGGGCACCCCAAATAGAGATAGGGGGCCCGACAAACCAAGGTAGACACTCCAAATCGAGATAGGGGGAACTCCAAATAGAGATTGGGGGCACTCCAAATTGACAAGGGCATTCCAAATTGACAAGGGCACTCCAAATTGACAAGGGCACTCCAAATCGAGATAGGAGCTCTCAAAATTAAGATGGGTCACTCCAGATTAAGATGGGGGCCCTCCTAATTGTGATAGGCAGCATTCCTAACAGAACAGTGGCACTCAGAACTGAAAGGGGGAACTCATAATTGACAGGGGGCACTCCTAACCAAGATAGGGGCACTCATTATTGAGATAGGGGGCATTCCAATTTGAAATGGGGGCACTCCAAATCGCGATGGGGGGCACTCCAAAGTTAGATAGATAGTGTTCCAGGGGTCACTCCTAATTGACAGGGGTCACTCCTAGTTGACAGGGGTCACTTCTAATTGAGATGCAAGCACTCATAGCTGAAATACTGGGTGCTCCAAATCTAAAAAAGGGGCACTCCTACTCGAGATAGAAGGCTGTCTTATTCCAGATAGAGGATGCTCCAAATCGAGATGGGGGCTCTGTTAATTACGAGTGCTCCCTGTTATTTCTGAGTGCCCTCGGTCAATTAGGAATGCTGCCTATCTCGATTCGGAGTGCCCCCCGATCTCGATTTGGAGTGCCCCCTGATCTCGATTCGGAGTGCCCCTGATCTCGATTCGGAGTGCCCCCCGATCTCAAAGAACAACAAAGAACAATACAGCACAGGAACAGGCCCTTCGGCCCTCCAAACCCGCGCCGCTCCCTGGTCCAAACTAGACCATTCTTTTGTATCCCTCCATTCCCACTCCGTTCATGTGGCTATCTAGATAAGTCTTAAACATTCCCAGTGTGTCCGCCTCCACCACCTTGCCTGGCAGCACATTCCAGGCCCCCACCACCCT
Source organism: Mustelus asterias (assembly GCF_964213995.1). Lineage (NCBI taxonomy): Eukaryota > Metazoa > Chordata > Chondrichthyes > Carcharhiniformes > Triakidae > Mustelus > Mustelus asterias. The sequence goes on from NW_027590184.1 coordinate 77,557, forward strand.
CTGTGTAAAATACGTCCTTCTGAAATCCGTGTTAAACCTCCCCCCCCTCACCTTTAACCTATGACCCCTCGTGAACGTCATCACCGACCTGGGGAAAAGCTTCCCAGCGTTCACCCTATCTATGCCTTTCATAATTTTATACACCTCTATTAGGTCACCCCTCATCCTACGTCTTTCCAGTGAGAACAACCCCAGTTTACCCAATCTCTCCTCATAACTAAGCCCTTCCATACCAGGCAACATCCTGGTAAACCTCCTCTGCACTCTCTCTAAAGCCTCCACGTCCTTCTGGTAGTGTAGCGACCAGAACTGGGCGCAGTATTCCAAATGCGGCCGAACCAACGTTCTATAAAACCGCAACATCAGACCCCAACTTTTATACTCTATGCCCTGTCCTATAAAGGCAAGCATGCCATATGCCTTATTCACTACCTTCTCCACCTGTGACGTCACCTTCAAGGGCCTGTGGACTTGCACACCCAGGTCCCTCTGCGTATCTACACACTTTATGCTACTGCCATTTATCGTATAGCTCCCCCGTACGTTAGTTCTACCAAAATGCATCACTTCGCATTTCTCTGGATTGAACTCCATCTGCCATTTCTTTGCCCAAATTTCCAGCCTATCTATACCTTCTGTAGCCTCTAACAATGTTCCTCACTATCTGCAAGTCCAGCCATTTTCGTGTCGTCCGCAAACTTACTGATCACCCCAGTTACACCTTCTTCCAGATCGTTTATATAAATCACAAACAACAGAGGTCCCAATACAGAGCCCTGCGGAACACCTAGTCACAGGCATCCATCCGGAAAAAGACCCTTCCACTACCACTCTCTGTCTTCTGTCCAGTTCTCCATCCATCTAGCCACATCCCCCTTTATCCCATGAGATCCAACCTTTTGCACCAACCTACCATGAGGGACTTTATCAAATGCCTTACTAAAGTCCATATAGACGACATCCACGGCCCTTCCCTCGTCAGCCATTCTAGTCACTTCTTCAAAAAACTCCACCAGGTTCGTGAGGCATGGCCTCCTTCTCACAAAACCATGCTGACTATTGTTAATGAGTTTATTCCTTTCTAAATGCACATACATCCTATTCCTAAGAATCCTCTCCAACAACTTCCCTACCACGGACGTCAAGCTCACCAACCTATAATTTCCCGGGTTATCCTTCCTACCCTTCTTAAATAATGGGACCACATTAGCTATCCTCCAATCCTCTGGGACCTCACCTGTGTCCAGTGACGAGACAAAGATTTGCGTCAGAGCCCCAGCGATTTCATCTCTCGTCTCCCTGAGCAGCCTTGGATAGATTCCATCAGGCCCTGGGGATTTGTCAGTCTTTATATTCCCTAAAAAACCTAACACTTCCTCCCTTGTAATGGAGATTTTCTCTAACGGGTCAACACTCCTCTCCGAGACACTCCCAGTCAACATATCCCTCTCTTTTGTGAATACCGACGCAAAGTATTCATTTAGGATCTCCCCTACTTCTTTGGGCTCTAAGCATAATTCCCCACTTTTGTCCCTGAGAGGTCTGATTTTTTCCCTGACAACCCTTTTGTTCCTAACGTATGAATAAAATGCCTTGGGATTCAACTTAATCCTGTCTGCCAAGGACATTTCGTGACCCCTTTTTGCCCTTCTAATTCCTCATTTGAGTTCTTTCCTACTTTCTTTGTATTCCTCCAGAGCTCCCTCCGTTTTTAGCTGCCTGGACCTAACGTACGCCTCTCTTTTCTTTTTGACCAATCTCTCAATTTCCCTGGTTATCCACGGTTCTCGAATCCTACCCTTCCTATCCTTCTTTTTTACAGGCACCTGCCTATCCTGCAGCCGTAACAACTGTTCCTTAAAAGACTCCCACATGCCAGATGTGGATTTACCCTCAGACAGCCTCTCCCAATCAACAGCTGCCAATTTCTGCCTAATCCCACTAAAATTAGCCTTGCCCCAATCCAACACCTTACCCTTGGGACACCACTCATCCTTTTCCATCACTATCCTAAAGCTAACAGAATCGTGGTCACTATTTGCCACATGTTCCCCTACCAAAACTTTGAAGACCTGACCGGGCTCATTCCCCAGTACTAGGTCCAGTATAGCCCCCTCTCTAGTCGGGCTATCTACATATTGTTCCAAAGAACCTTCCAGGATGTTGCCTGGTATGGAGGGTCTTAGCTATGAGGAGAGATTGGGTAAACTGGGGTTGTTCTCCCTGGAAAGACGGAGAATGAGGGGAGATCTAATAGAGGTGGATAAGATTATGAAGGGTATAGATAGGGTGAACAGTGGGTCGCTTTTTCCCAGGTCGGAGGTGACGATCACGAGGGGTCACGGGCTCAAGGTGAGAGGGGCGAAGTATAACTCAGATATCAGAGGGACGTTTTTTACACAGAGGGTGGTGGGGGCCTGGAATGCGCTGCCAAGTAGGGTGGTGGAGGCAGGCACGCTGACATCGTTTAAGACTTACCGGGATAGTCACATGAGCAGCCTGGGAATGGAGGGATACAAACGATTGGTCTAGTTGGACCAAGGAGCGGCACAGGCTTGGAGGGCCGAAGGGCCTGTTTCCTGTGCTGTACTGTTTTTTGTTCTTTGTACGCATTTTCCAAATTCCTCCCCATTCAGACTACCAGCCCTAAGCGATTTCCAGTCTATACCAGGGAAATTGAAGTCCCCCACTACAACAACCCTATTTTTCCTGCACCTATCCAGTATCTCCTGACTTATCCGTTCTTCCACTTCCCTTGGGCCGTTGGGGGGCCTGTAGTACACCCCCAACATAGTGACTGCGCCCTTCCTGTTTCTAAGCTCCACCCACAGTGACTCGTTACACGACCCCTCTGAATTGTCCTCCCTCTGCACCGCTGTAATATGCTCTCTAACTAATATTGCTACTCCCCCACCTGTTTTGGCCCCTCCTCTGTCTCGCCTAAAACACTTGTACCCCGGAATATTCAGCTGCCAGTCCTGTCCCTCCTTCAACCAAGTCTCTGTCACCGCAACCACATCCAAATTCCTCGTAAGCACTAAGGCCCTAAGTTCATCTGTCTTACCTGCTACGCTCCTTGCATTGAAGTAGACGCACTCCAGACCTCCAGGCCCAGTGAGGTCATCCTCCCCCAGATTGCTCTTGCCGCCTCGTGCCGGCTGGGAATGTCCCCAATGGCAGCCAATCCACAGCAAGTCGCTGCTTCATCACAATCTGCCCAGGTGGACCCACACTGGCTGTCAATCATGCTGCTGGAGCGACTTCCCATTGGCTGTCTTCACCTGACGGACAGCGGAATGCACCAATGGGAAGTGAGGATACAATTAGGTCCCGCCCACTCAGTGACGCGTGAAGCGACTCGCGTTCACGTGGCGCGACCGTTAAACGGTTTCTGCGCGCGGCTGGAGCGGGGCTCTGACGTCACCGTTCGCCCGCAGAACGTCATCGTACCTGGACCAATAGGGGAGCGGGAAAACAGCAGCCGCGGCTGCTTGTGCGCCTGCGCGGACTCCATGCCTCGAACGCGCGGCCCGTTTCCCACTGCGCGCAGGCGCACTGCCGCTTCCCGCTGTCCATCCGGGGATTTCCGGGTAGCGGGAAGGCGGAGTTTGTGAATGAGGGTAAGAAATTAAATAGAGAAAAAGTCTCAACAACCCCGGGATGGATTTGTAAATTGGAACCCAATTCCAGAAATCATCCCACCAACCCGCTTCCTTTATATTCTCATCACTAGTCTCAGCAGTTTGTTTCAGTGGAATGTAAATGTGATCAGCAGCAGCTAAACATGCTGCACTGTGCTCCAAATCTTCAGCTATTAGGCTGATAAGTGTTAGATTGTTCGGTCTTGTATTGCTCAAAATCTGCACCTAAAGTGTCTTGAAGTTCTTCCATTAGTAATTATCGACCCTTGTCTATGGTGTATTTGAACCAATTCAATCTAGCCTGTTCTTGCTGGTTTATGTGGAGTGTGGGTGATATTATAAATTAGAGCTCCATACTGATAATGGTTCAATGGGAGTGGTCCTGCAATATTCACCCTTTCCTTTATAAGCTGCTTTAGTGATGTCTCTATCGAGATGCCTAACTTCCATAATCCAATTTAGATTTTCATCAACTTTAAACCCACAAGAAGCTTGTTCCTTTGAATATATTGAGATCTGGACGAACAATTATACTTCCTGATTGCTGGCATTCCCTTAAAGTAGTGCCACCAAATTTCCCTCTCTTCCTACAACATAAGGTGGAATTTATCAAATCTGATCCATATACCATCCATAATGATACCAATGTTCTGAACCATTGATACTTTCCATCCCACTGCATTCATTGCAATCTGTATTATTAATCCTAAAGCCTTATGTACCATTCCACCACAATTATTCTCAAACTTGGTCAATCGTCAAACTGACATCAGGACACATTAGGATGTCTTTGTCCACAACTCAGCTAATCTCGTTGTACATTAGTAATCCAGAGAGGATTCTTCCCCTCATTAGCTTGTTCTAAAAACTCTCCAAGTTGTTCTATCATTCAATTCCCAAAGACACTACACAAGGTTCTGTTCTGCTGTTTCCCATCATTAATTGCCTTGTCTTTAATAATTTGATGAATGGTTTTAGCATGCCATAATGCAGTCACCACATATTGATTAGCAAGTTGTAGGAACAAAGATCCCGAAACACCTCCTTTGTTACTTCTTAATCTCTCAATCTCTGTGTTAAATGAAAATATAATTCTCTAAGTTAAGAGGGACAGCAATCTTGCAAATGAATTTTAGTGAAATCTAATACAACTGGTATCAATTCATAACACACATTGTCATACAGTATCTTGTTTGTATTCATTATAACTGAACCATTTTGAGATGCAAGAGTATTCACAGGACACGAATATATCATTGGTGGAGATGAGGGAGTAGAGTAAAATTCAGATTCAGATGTACTATGTGCCAAGGATGGTACTGAAGGGGTGAGTTTAATTATCCAATGTACTCGATATTTAAGATGATCCTTATCTGCATAATGAACCCCTTGCAAACTTATCAGGAATTTATATTGGAATTTGATTTCTACCAATCTCATCTCGGGGTGTAAAGGTTCTACATATTTTAAATTGTGTGCAGGTGTCACTGAAAGATGTTTCACGCGGTGACATAATTAAACCTGTCATAAAGTGAAACATAGCACAATGACTTTGATTATACCATTGTAGAACAAACTCATATTTAAACATGTATAGACACCCAAATATAACCGTCACATTCAGATTCACCCATAACTGTCCATCTTCATACTGCTGCATTCGGAGGAGTAAAGCCAAAGGGTCTGTTCACATGCTGTACTTTTCTTTGTTCTTTGAGTAAGGGGTCAAGAGGCAGAAGTCACAGGTCCCAGTCTGTTGTGTCTTTCCTGTAAAAGAGCAGCTGAGAGAGTGAAATCGGTTGTTGCCACATCCAATGCAAACGGCAAGTGTCCTATATGACGTTTTCACCACCCTGGTAACATACCCTTCTGCCTTCAGAGATCTGTGGACAAACATGCCAAGTTCCTTTTGTTGCACAGAACTGCTTCATGTCATGCCATTCATTGAATACTTCCTTGTCAAATTACTCCTTCCAAAGTGTATCACCTCACACTTTTCAGGGTTAAATTCCATCTGCCACTTATCTGCCCATTTGACCTTCCATCTATATCTTCTTGGAACCCAAGACACTCCGTTTCACTGTTAACCACTCAGCAAATCTTTGTGTCATCCGCAAACTTACTAATTCTACCCCCCACATAGTCATCTCTGATGTTTATATAAATGATGAATAACGGAGACCCAACAGAGATCCCACAGGTATGCCATTGGACACTGGCTTCCAGTCACTAAAGCAGCCTTCAGTCATCATCCCGTGTCTCCTATAACTGAGCCAATTTTGAATCCACTTTCTCAAGTTACCTTGTATCCCATGTATATTTACTTCCTTTACAAGTCTCCCATGTGGGACCTTGTCAAAGGCTTTGCTGAAATCCATATAAACTACATCGACTGCACTACCCTCATCTACACCTTTGGTCACCTCCTCAAAAAAAATCATTCAAATTTCTGAGGCATGACCTCCCTCTGACGAAGCCACGCTGATGATCGCTGATCAAGTCTTGTCTCTCCAAGTGGAGATAGATGCTCTTTTTCAGAAGTTTCTCTACCACTGACCTGAGACTCATTGGTTTGCAGTTCCCTGGTTTATCCCTACAATCCTTCTTAAATAGCGGAACAACATCAGCTATTCTCCAGTCTTAGGGCATAATTCATCTGCTCCTGGAGATTTATCCACTTTTAAGGCTGCCGACACCTCAAATATCTTGTCTTTCACGATGTCAATTTGCTCAAGAACCTCACAGTTTCACTCCCTGAATTCCATACCTTCTTCCTCATTCTCTTTGGGTGAAGATAGATGTGAAGTATTCATTCAACACTCTACCAATGTCCTCTGGCTCCACCCACAGATTGCCCCCTTGTAGGCACTGTTGAAATGACTTTTTACAAAAGAGCACTGTTTAAATAATAAAAGCAAAATACTGCGGATGCTGGAATCCTGATTCAAAATGTTGGCTCTATTCTCTCTGTGGAGAGAGAACTGAGCCAACGTTTCAAAACAAGATGATCCTTCAAGGATCTACTTCCACAGATGTTGAGATTTTTCCAGCATTTTGTGTTTTTTTGCACTGTTTGAATGACTGTTTACAGGGCCTGTATTGAAATGACTGTTTACTTTAGGGCACTGTTTCAATTACTTTTTTACAGAAGGACACTGTGTAAACAGCTAATTTAGGGCGCTACTTAAGTGATTAAAGCAAAATACTGTGGATGCTGTAATCTGGAACAAAAATAGAAAATGATGGAAAATCTCAGCAGGTCTGACAGCAGGTGTGAAGAAAGAATTGAGCCCATGTTTCGAGGACTCTTCAAGCATCTCTCTCCACAGATGCTGTCAGACCTGCTGAGATATACCAGATTTTCTGTTTTCGTTTCGGGTTCCAGCATCCATAGTATTTTGCTTTTATCATTTAAACAGTGCTCAAGATTTGCAGTAATTTAAACAGTGCCCTCGGTGGCACAGTGGTTAGCACTGCTGCCTCACAGCGCCAGAGACCCAGATTCGATTCCTGGCTTGGGTCACTGTCTGTGTGGAGTTTGCACGTTCTCCCTGTGTGGGTTTCCTCCGGGTGCTCCGGTTTTCTCCCACCGTCCAAAAATGTGCAAGTTAGGTGAATTGGCCATGCTGTACCCGAACTGGTACCGGAGTGTGCTGACTAGGGGATTTTCACAGTAACTTCATCGCATTGTGAATGTAAGCCTACTTGTGACTGATAAATAAACATGAAAAAAATGGTGCCCCACTGTAAACAATCATTTAAACAATGCCCTACAGAAAACAAGTCATTTGAACAGTGCTCGACAATAAACAGTCTATTTAAAGTGTCCTACAGTAAACAATATTTTAAGCAATGCACCTGAAGGGTCCATTTAATCTGTGCCCCATTAAACAGTCATTTAAACAGTGCCCTTCTTTAAAAGGTGTGTGAGATGAGAGTGAGCATGTTATGATCCTGTGAATACTCTATTAATGATGTGGAGCACTCTGAAAACTTGTGATTCCAAATAAACATGTTGGACCATGATGTGGAGATGCCAGCGTTGGACTGAGGTGGACACAGTAAGAAGTCACTCACCACCAGGTTAAAGTCCAACAGGTCCTTGAAGAAGCAATGCTCCGAAAGCTCGTGATACCAAATAAATCTGCTGGACTTTAACCTGGTGTTGTGAGAATTCGTACTGGACTTTAACCTAGTCTCGTGAGAGTTCTGACTGGACATTAACCTGGTGTTGTGAGACTTCTAACTCTATATTAAGCCTATAGTTTTGCTGTGAAGTCTCTATATTAATACTATGATAATGCTGAACAGTCTCTGTATTAATACTATAATAATGCTGTGAAGTATCTGCATTAATACTATAATACTACTGTGAAGTCTCTATACTAAGACTATAATAATGCGGTGAAGTCTCTGTATTAATACTATAATAATGCTGTGAAGTCTCTATACTAAGACTATAATAATGCTGTGAGGTCTCTGTATTAATACTATAATAATGCTGTGAAGACTCTATTAATACTGTTAAAATGCTGTGAATTCTCTATATTAATACTATAATAATGATGTGTAGTCTCTGTATTAATACTATAATAATGCTGTGTAGTCTCTATATTAATACTACAATAATGCTGTGTAGTCTCTATATTAATACTATAATAATGCTGCGAAGTCTCTGTGTTAATACTATAATAATGCTGTGTAGTCTCTATATCAATACTATAATAATGCTGTGAAGTCTCTGCATTAATACTATAATAATGCTGTGAAGTCTCTATATTAATACTATAATAATGCTGTGAAGTCTCTGCATTAATACTATAATAATGCTGTGAAGTCTCTATATTAATACTATAATAATGCTGTGCAGTCTCTATATTAATACTATAATAATGCTGTGTAGTCTCTATATTAATACTATAATAATGCTGTGAAGTCTCTATATTAATACTATAATAATGCTGTGAAGTCTCTGTATTAATACTATAATAATGCGGTGAAGTCTCTGCATTAATACTATAATAATGCTGTGAAGTCTCTATATTAATACTATAATTATGCTGTGAAGTCTCTATATTAATACTATAATAATGCTGTGAAGTCTCTATATTAATACTATAATAATGCTGTGAAGTCTCTGTATTAATACTATAATAATGCTGTGAAGTCTCGGCATTAATACTATAATAATGCGGTGAAGTCTCTGTATTAATACTATAATAATGCTGTGAAGTCTCTATATTAATACTATAATAATGCGGTGAAGTCTCTGTATTAATCCTATAATAATGCTGTGAAGTCTCTATATTAACACTATAATAATGCTGTGAAGTTTCTGTGTTAATACTATAATAATGCTGTGAAGTCTCTATAGTAATACTATAATAATGCTGTGAAGTCTCTATATTAATACTATAATAATGCTGTGAAGTCTCTGTATTAATACTATAATAATGCTGTGAAGTCTCTGTATTAATACAATAATAATGCTGTGAAGTCTCTATATTAATACTATAATAATGCTGTGAAGTCTCTATATCAATACTATAATAAAAGTGTAACTATTTGGGTGCTACAGGGGCCAGCGCTGGGTGTTCAATTATTTGCGCTCAACACTCAACACTTAGATGATGGAACCCAGTACTGTAGGTAGATTTGCTGTCAGCAGGTGGGAAAGCAAGACATGAGAAGCTTGCAAAGAGTTATAGATCGGTGAAGTGAGTGAGTATACAATTGGCAGAATGAGCATAGTATGGGAAATGTTGGTTGCAAGGTATTATTTGAATGGAGAGAGACTGCAGAATGCTGCAGCAGAGGAGAATCTGGAAGTCCTTATACACAAATAGCCAGCGTGCCGGTACAACAAGTAATTAGGAAGGTAAATAGAATATTGGCCTTTATTTCAATGGGAATGGAATATAAAAGTAGGGCGGTCTTGCTGCAACTGTGCAGGGCATTGGTGAGACCGCATTGAGGTCTCCTTACCTGAGGAGGGATATGCTTGCATTGGAAGCAATTTAGAGAAGTTTCACTAGGCTGATTCCTGGGATAAAGGCTTTGTCCTGTGTGGAAGAGTTGAGCAGGTTCTTGCCTAGACTCAGAGTTTAGAAGAATGAGAGGTGATTGATACTGAGCTACTGAAGAGGATTTTTCCCTCGAGGGAATCTGGAACGAGGAGAAACAGTCTAAATTAATGGGTCTCCCTTATTAGACTCAGATCAGGAAGATTGTCTTCTCTCAGATGACTGTTAGTCTTTGGAATTCTCTTCCTCAGTGAGTAGTGGAGACTGGGTCATTGAATACATTCAAGTTTGAGGTAAGACAGACATTTGATTAATAAGGTAGTCGAGGGTTAGAGGAACAGGCAGAAAAGTGCACACCTGGCAGGGGCCCCGACGCACTGTGCACACCTGGCAGGGGCCCCGACGCACTGTGCACACCTGGCAGGGGCCCCGACGCACTGTGCACACCTGGCAGGGGCCCCGACGCACTGTGCACACCTGGCAGGGGCCCCGACGCACTGTGCACACCTGGCAGGGGCCCCGACGCACTGTGCGCACCTGGCAGGGGCCCCGACGCGCTGTGCACACCTGGCAGGGGCCCCGACGCACTGTGCGCACCTGGCAGGGGCCCCGACACGCTGTGCACACCTGGCAGGGGCCCCGACGCACTGTGCACACCTGGCAGGGGCCCCGACACGCTGTGCACACCTGGCAGGGGCCCCGACGCACTGTGCGCACCTGGCAGGGGCCCCGACACGCTGTGCACACCTGGCAGGGGCCCCGACGCACTGTGCGCACCTGGCAGGGGCCCCGACGCGCTGTGCACACCTGGCAGGGGCCCGGACGCACTGTGCGCACCTGGCAGGGGTCCCGACGCACTGTGCGCACCTGGCAGGGGCCCCGACGCGCTGTGCACACCTGGCAGGGGCCCCGACGCACTGTGCGCACCTGGCAGGGGCCCCGACGCGCTGTGCACACCTGGCAGGGGCCCGGACGCACTGTGCGCACCTGGCAGGGGCCCCGACACGCTGTGCACACCTGGCAGGGGCCCCGACACGCTGTGCACACCTGGCAGGGGCCCCGACGCGCTGTGCACACCTGGCAGGGGCCCCGACACGCTGTGCGCACCTGGCAGGGGCCCCGACACGCTGTGCACACCTGGCAGGGGCCCTGACGCGCTGTGCGCACCTGGCAGGGGCTCCGACACGCTGTGCACACCTGGCAGGGGCCCCGACGCACTGTGCGCACCTGGCAGGGGCCCCGACACGCTGTGCGCACCTGGCAGGGGCCCCGACACGCTGTGCACACCTGGCAGGGGCCCTGACGCGCTGTGCACACCTGGCGGGGGCCCCGACGCGCTGTACACACTTGTGCACACCATAAGAACATAAGATATGGATGCAGCATGAGGCCATTCAGCCCATTGCATCTCCTCCACCATTCAGTCATGGCCGACATGTTTCTCAATCCCATTCTCCCGCCTTTTCCCCATAACCTTTGATCCCTTTACCAAACAATAACCTATCGATCTTTGTCTTAAATACATTCACTGACTTCAAAGCTTTTTGTGGCAATGAATTTCACAGATTTGCCACCCTCTGGCTGAAGAAATTCGTCCTCATCTTGATTATAAAGGATCGTCCCTTTACTCTGAGGCTGTGCCCTCGGATGCTAGTCTCTCCTAATGGAAACATCTTCCCCACATCTATTCTATCCAGGCCTTTCAGTATTCTGTAAGTTTCAATGAGATCCCCTCCTCCCCTCAGCACCCCTCATCACTCTAAACTCCATTGTGTACAGACCCAGAGTCCTCAAACACTCCTCATAGGTCAAGCCTTTCATTCCCGGGATCATTTTCATGAACCTCCTCTGGACCCTCTGCAGGGCAATCACATCCTTTCTTTGATACGGGGCCAAAATTTCTCACAATATTCCAAATGTGGTCTGACCGGAGCCTTGTAAAGCCTCGGCAGTGCATCCCTGCGTTTGTATTCGAGTCCTTTCAAAATGGATGCTAACATTGCATTTGCCTCCCTAACCACCAAGTCAACCTGCAATTTAACCTTAAGAGAATCCTGAACTCGGACTTCCAAGTCCGTTTGCACTTCTGATTTCTGAATTCTCTTCCCCCTTAGAAAATAGTCTGTGCCTCTATTCCTACCAAAATGCATAGCTTCACACTTTCTCACATTGTATTCCATCTGCCACTTCTTTGCCCACTCTTCTAACCTGTCCAAGTTCTGCAGCCTCACCTCCTCCTGCCTGTCGCTCCACCTATCTTTGTATCTGAAATGCCCCACAATGCCCTCAGTTCCTTCATCTGGATCATTGATATATAAAGTGAAAAGCTGTGTCCCAACACTGACCCCGTTCGTCACCAGCTGCCATCCTGAAAAGGAGCCCTTTATCTCCTGTCTGCCTTCTGCCAGATATCCTGATACATGGTGAAGCCTGGTCCATACCTGGCAGGAGCTTGATACACCGTGAGACCACATATACATCTGGCAGGAATAGAGTTCAGCATTCTGGTTATACCTCTGGATAATAATGTTTTATATGGAACATAATTATGTCTGATATTCTTAGTGTTTTATTACGGAACTGCTGAGGTGTAATGATGAAGCGAGGCTGAAAATGAGAGGAAGGAAATATCAGGACTAAATGTACAGGTCATGAAATTGTCAGATTAATGTGGGAAAAATAAACCCAGGTGTGTGCATTTGGATCTGCAGCGCACAGAACAGGCTGTATTTGTTCATTTCACTGGTTAAAGTAGAGAAGTAAGAAAGACTGTGCTGCGTCTGTCACTCAGTGAAAAACAGCATTCCAAACAAGTGTTGTCTTGTCCTGCCGGGTGGATTGGGAAGAAGTGCTGGATCTCACCTGACATCGGCGGATACTTGGGAACAGTACCAGAGTGCACCTAGATTTCTAACTGTGGTCTAAATTTCATCACTGATTATAATATTAATATCCCATCCACCCCATTGCACTCAATCCAGCCAAGCCTCGATTACTTCTCAGGATACATTTGTTTAGCAATGGTTTGGGTTCTTACCTTTTGGGATTCCGTATCCTCTCTGCTGCACATCTCTGGTGGCCTGTCCTGGAATGTTCAAAGGGATGACGTCCCCCAGTCTGAGGTTCTCATGTATCACTGTGTTTGTGAACAAACATAATTTGACACTGAGCCACATGGAGAGATATTAGGACATCGACTAAATTCCTGGGCACAGAGCCGGGTTTTGAAGAGGATGTGGAGAGGTTTACAACATCAGGGTGTTCCAGGGTGCTGTGTTCAGATACAATCCACATAGACACAGTTCAGCAATAAGAAGGGGAATGACACAATATCTGGTGGGTTTTGCAGGTCAGCAAGTGGGGCTGAGGTGAGCTGGATGTGGAAATGGGGAAAACCAGGTGTGCAGGATGTAGTTTTAGGAAGGTACAAAATATTTGTTTTTGTTTTTAAAGTTGATTTTGGAATGGAAATGTTGGTGTAATGGAGGAGGATGTGAGACCCCAGTGAGAGATCACTGAAGAGATTCAATCTGAACAAAATAGCCAAGGTGGAAAGTCACTGAATCCAGAGACATTGCACCTCAGATTGTTCAAGGAAGCCACAGATTAGGTAGGAGGGACTCGGGTCACAATGTTTCAATCCCCATTTAATATCAGAAATGTACAGGTGGACCGCAGGGATCTAAAAAAGATACGAAGGAAATTCAACAAATTTCCAATTCAGATTTTTCTGTTGATTTTGAAACTATTGAACGCATTGTGAGACAGGACTTAATAATGAATTGTTTGTAATTAAATTTGTTCATTGTTAAACATCTTTTTAAACTGGTTCAATTTTGCATTTTTTAATCAGCAGTTTTCAGTCAGAGGGTGGAGATGACAAATCTTAGATTACAAAGGTCAACTAAAAATTACTGAACTGTGAACTGCTTAAAGAAAACCAGGAACAACCTCAGGATTGGTGGCAGAGAGGAAAGAACTGGGGACTGTACACACACACGGAGAATCTGTGGCTAAAGGTAAGGTTTATTGAGATTCCCAGCCTGTATTCAGCATCTGTCCTTAATCTCCCTTTTGAAAGCTGATTTCTCCCTTGTTGTGAATAGTCATACATTTTCATTGTGTCTGAGGAATCGTGTTTACATCATTGTCCTTTTTAAATAGTTGTGAAAACTCTCTCATTCACTTACATATTTTCAGTTACATATTTCTTGTTTTTAAGTCTCATACTGTACTCTGTCCATCTAATTAATTGTTTTTAAAAAGTACTACAAAGAACAAAGAAAATTACAGCACAGGAACAGGCCGTTCGGCCAACCAAGCCTGCACCGACCATGCTGCCCGACTTAACTAAAACCCCCTATCCTTCCGGGGACCATATCTCTCTATTCCCATCCTATTCATGTACTTGTCAAGACGCCCCTTAAACGTTACTACCGTATCCGCTTCCGCTACCTCACCCGGCAACGAGTTCCAGGCACCCACAACTCTCTGTGTAAAAAATCTGCCTTGTACATCTGTTTTAAACCTTGTCCCTCGCATCTTAAACCTGTGCCCCCTAGAAATTGACTCTTCCACCCTGGGAGAAAGCTTCTGACTATCCACTCTGTCCATGCCTCCCATAATCTTGTAGACTTCTATCAGGTCTCCCCTCAACCTCCGTCGCTCCAGTATGACGCTATGATGGTAGCCAGGAACAGTAAGGGTACAATTTTCCTGGGAATCTTCCTTGCCTCAATATGATTAAAATGGAAGATCTGCAGAGACTGAAGGAACGCCCCAAACCATTGCGCCTTTCTATCTCATTTCTGCCAATCTTGTTTCTGAATTTGCGCAGTCGCTCAGGTGAACAAGGCCCATTTCCCACTTATCTCTTTGCCGATTAGCTGGAGTTTGGTGAGGCTCGGATGTCCTGTATTTGGCCCTGCTCGCATTCTGCTGTTTGGAGCTGGTTGCACTTGAATTAAATTAAAAGCATCTCAATACAGGTGAAGCTGCTCAGAACCACCAAAAAGTGTAGATTCGTATAGTATAGATTCGTAAGAAGTCTCACAACACCAGGTTAAAGTCCATTTATTTGGAATCACAAGCTTTTGGAGCACTGCTCCTCTGATGAAGGAGCAGCACTCCAAAAGCTCATGTTTCCAAATAAACCTGTTGGATTTTAACCTGGTGTTGTGAGACTTCTTACTGTGCCCACCCCAGTCCAACGCCGGCATCTCCACATCATAATGTAGATTAGATCTGCTTAGAAATGTAGTACTGCTCAGGTGACATGCACTAGATGACAACAATCATTGAGGAAGATTGATCACGGGAATGAGAAATTTAAAATTGAGACGTTGCTGGAATGGGTCACAGTGTCAATCAGTCTACACGAATGATCACCAGGCAGTGAATGAATATGATTCCGTTGCAAAATAGAATTGAACAGTGGACGGCACTGAGGTAAACCACTGTTAGCTTATTGCCTGTGTGTGTGTGTGACATGCCTGGACACGTCCCTGCCGGCCCTGCCCGAGACTCCTCCCCCCCCACTGGTCCAGGTATAAAGGTGACTGCTCCCCACCCCCTACCTCAGTCTCTGGACCAGTTCATCAGCATGGGTGTGCTCCAGGTCTTTTGCTAATAAAAGCCTATTTGTTCTTGCATACAAACTATTCTTTGCTTGATTGATGGTGCATCAATTTTATGAGCAAATGTTTTGGGATGGAGCAGATACCAAAACCTGATAAACTAGAACTGGACCCTCAAGCTGTAGGAGCCTCTAACAGCTTCGATCACTGGCTGCGCTGTTTCGAAACTTTCCTCACCTCCTCCTCCGTCGTCCGGACCAAAACCGGCAAGCTACACGTGCTCCACGCCCCGGTAAGCGATC
Source organism: Mustelus asterias (assembly GCF_964213995.1). Taxonomy (NCBI): domain Eukaryota; kingdom Metazoa; phylum Chordata; class Chondrichthyes; order Carcharhiniformes; family Triakidae; genus Mustelus; species Mustelus asterias. Next base: position 93,099 of record NW_027590184.1, read on the forward strand.
ACGTATTCTCGATGATTAGAGACGCTGAAACTTACAAGGATGCGATCGAATTTTTAAAAGGCCAGTACAACAAACAGTCTAATGAAATCTACGCCAGACATTTTCTGGCTACTCGCAGACAACAGCCAGGAGAATCGGGCGATCAATTCCTGCGTGCGTTGCGAGCACTTGGCAGGGCCTGCAACTGCAAGGCCGTAACAGCTGCCCAAAACACTGAGGACTTAATCAGAGATGCTTATGTCACGGGTATCAGGTCAAACTATCTCCGACAACGACTGCTGGAACAGGGTGGGCTGGACCTACAAAAGACTGTGGCACTTGCCGACTCGTTAGAGGTGGCCTCCCGTAATCTCGAGGCCTACACCCCCAACCACATGCATATCTGCATTGTGGACACCGTGGTCGCCGCCACCTCTGTACTCGGGAGGGCCGCAGGCCTACGCCACGCCATGTCGCACCAATGACCCAACCACTGCGGCAGTCTCCAGAGGCCCGAAGTGCTACTTCTGCAGCCTGGGGAAGCATCCCCGACAACGCTGCCCGGCGAAGGATGCGATCTGCTCCGGGTGTGGAAAGAAGGGCCATTGCGTGAAGGTATGCAGGGCGAAATCGACCTCCAAGCCCAGTAGCGCTGCGTGCGACCCGTGGGGGCCGCCATCTTGGGTGCCGGTAGCCGCGTGTGAGCCGGGCGAGCCGCCATCTTGGATGCCTTCAGCCGCGTGTGGGCCGTGCGGGCCGCCATCCTGGACGCCATCAGCCACGTGTGAGCCATGCGGGCCGCCATCTTGGACACCATCAGCTGCGTGTGAGCCGTGCGGGCCGCCATCTTGGACTCTGTCAGCCGTGTCGCAAAATCCAACGGTGGCTTCGATTACACTGGACCAGTCTCACCAACTCGCCAGGTCCATGATGGACATCGAGGTAAACGGTCGCACTTCAAACTGTTTATTTGACTCTGGGAGTACGGAGAGCTTTATTCACCCTAACACAGTGAGCCGCTATGCCCTTTCAGTACTGCCAGTGAAGCAAACGATCTCCATGGCTTCAAAGTCCCACTCAGTGGATGTCCTCGGGTACTGCGTGGCGACCCTGACAGTACTGGGCACAGTGTACAAAAATGTCAGGCTCCTTGTGCTGCCACAAGTCTGTGCTGCCATTCTCCTTGGGCTAGATTTCCTGAGTCACCTTGAGAGCATCACCATGGAGTATAATGGGCCTTTTCCCCCGCTCTCCGTTTGCAATCAGCAGTTCTTAGATCGCCCACCGTGCACCACCTGCGGCCTCTTGACCCTTAAAGTCGCCCCTCCCTCACTGTTTGAAATTCTCACCCCCGATTGCAAGCCCATCGCCACCAAGAGCAGACGGTACAGTGCTGGAGACAGGGCTTTTATCAGGTCCAAAGTACAACGGCTCCTTGGGGAGGGGATAATTGAGGCCAGTACCAGCCCCTGGAGAGCCCAAGTAGTAGTTGTTAAGACTGGGGAGAAACATCGCATGGTCATTGACTACAGTCAGACCATTAACTGATACACGCAGCTGGACGCGTACCCTCTTCCCCGCATATCTGACCTACTCCTGTTTTTGGGTGGAATGGTAGCACAGTGGTTAGCACTGCTGCCTCACAGCACCAGGGACCTTGGTTCGATTCCCGATTTGGTTAATGTCTGTGCAGAGTCCACACGTTCTCCCCGTGTCTGCGTGGGTTTTTCCTCTCACAGTCCAAAGATGTGCGGGTTAGGTTGATTGGCAATGCTAAATTAACCTTAGTGTAACAGGGTAAATATGAGGGAATAGGGCCTGGATGGAATTGTGGTCAGTGCAGACTCAATGGGCCGAATGGCCTCCTTCTGCACTAAATGAATTCTATGATTCTAAATGCAGGAAGCACGGATAAAGGCTTCAGTTCTGAAGAATACAACCGCTTAAAGATTATTTATTAGTGTCATAAGTAGGCTTATATTAATACTGCAATGAAATCACTGAAAATCCCCTCGAAGCCACACTCCGGTATCTGTTCGGGTACACTGAGGGAGAATTTTGCATGGCCGAGCCAGTTCTGTAACCAACTTGCCAGCTCACCTCTGATCCCATGCGACTTCACCTTCTGCACCAGTCTGCCATGAGGGACCTTGTCAAAGGCCTTACTGAAGTCCATGTAGACAACATCCACTGCCCTACCATCAACAATCATCTTCGCCACTTCCTCAAAACACTCAATCAAGTTAGTGAGGCACGACCTCCCCTTCACAAAACCATATTGCCTCTCGCTAATACGTCCACTTATTTCCATGTGGAGTAAATCCTGTCTCAAAGAATCCTCTCCAATAATTTCCCTACCATTGACGTAAGGTTCACCGGCCTGTAATTACCTGGATTATTCTTGCTACCCTTCTTGAACAAAGGAATAACATTGGCTATTCTCCAATCCTCTGGGACCTCCCCTGTAGCCAGTGAGGATACAAAGATTTCTCTCAAGGCCCCTACAATTTCCTCCCTTGCCTCTCTCAGTATTTTGTGCTATATCCCATCAGGCCCTGGGTAGTTGTCGACCTTAGTTGCGGATAGTGATGAACATTGTCAGAGAATAGAGCAGGATATAGATAGTCTGGAACATTGGGCGGAGAAATGGCAGATGGAATTGAATCCAGATAAATGCGAAGTGATGCATTTCAGTAGATCTAATGTAAGGGGGAGCTATACAATAAATGACAGAACCATCAGGAGTATAGACACACAGAGGGACCTGGGAGTATAAGTCCACAGATCCTTAAAGGTGGCAGCACAGGTGGACTGGGTGGTCAAGAAGGCATATGGCATGCTTGCCTTTATTGGACGGGGCATAGAATATAAAAGTTGGCATATGATGTTGCAGCTGTATAGAACAATGGTTAGGCCACATTTGGAATACTGCATCCAGTTCTGGTCGCCACACTACCAGAAGGACGTGGAGGCTTTGGAGAGAGTACAGAGAAGGTTTACCAGGATGTTGCCTGGTATGGAGGGTCTTAGCTATGAGGAGAGATTGGGTAGACTGGGGTTGTTCTCCCTGGAAAGACGGAGGATGAGGGGCGACCTAATAGAGGTGTATAAAATTATGAAGGGCATAGATAGAGTGAACAGTGGGAAGCTTTTTCCCAGGTCAGAGGTGACAAACACAAGGGGTCACGGGTTAAGGTGAGGGGGGCAAGGTTCAACACAGATGTCAGGGGGACGTATTTTACACAGAGGGTGGTGGGGGCCTGGAATGCACTGCCAAGCAAGGTGATTGAGGCGGACACACTGGGATCATTTAAGACTGATCTAGATAACCACATGAACAGACTGGGAATAGAGGGATACAAAAGAATGGTCTAGTTGGGCACAGGAGCGGCGCAGGTTTGGAGGGCCGAAGGGCCTGTCCCTGTGCTGTATTGTTCTTTGTCCTTTGTTTGTTAATGTTTCTCACGAACCCCAATTTGTTGATCTCAAATGACTCAAACTATCTACGCACCCTTTCCCAGACCCATCATCCACCAAGTCCTTCTCTTTAGTGAATACTGATGCAAAGTGTCCATTTAATACCTCGTGCATTTCCCCGGGCTCCACGCATAGATTCCCTCCCCTATCCTCGCTAGCTACCCTCTTGCTCTTTATATATGTATAAAATGCCTTGGAATTTTCCTTAATCTTGCTGGCCAATGGCTTTTTGTGACCCCTTTTGGCCCTCCTTACTCATTGCTTCAGTTTATTTCTACTTTCTTTGTATCCCACACTTGCTTCGTGTGTTCTAGCCTCCTTGCCTTGACAAATGTTTCCTTTTTATTTTTGACTAGGCTCACAATATCTCTCGTTATCCAAGGTTCCCGAAACTTGCCATACTTATCCTTCATCCTTCAAGAAAACTGGCTCCTGAATCATCAACTTGTACTTGAAATCCTCCCACATGCCATATGTGGGTTTGCCCTCAAACATCTGCCCCTTATCTACAATGTTCAGTTCCTGTCTTATATTGTTGTCATTAGCCTTCCCCCAATTTAGCACCTTAACTTGAGGACTACACTTATCTTTATCCATCAGTACCTTAAAGCTGACTGAATTGTGGTCACTGCTCCCCTACAGAAACATCGACCACCTGGCCGAGCTCATTCCCCAATACCAGGTCCAGTACGGCTCCTTCCCTGGTTGGACCATCTACATACTGTTTCAAGAAGCCCTCCTGGATGCTCCTTACAATCTCTGCCCCATCCACGTCCCTCGCACTAAGTGAGTCCCAGTCAATATCGGGGAAGATAAATTCACCCATCACACCAACCCTGTTACTTTTACACCTTGACAAAATCTGCCAACATATCTGTTCCTCAATCTCCCGCTGGCTGATCAGCGGCCGATAGTAAACCCCCAACATTGTGACTACACCATTCTTATTCCTGAGCTCTACCCATATTGCCTTGTTGTATGAACCCTCCGAGGTACAGTAGGTACAGCCCTCCCGCAGTACAGCTGTGATATTCTCCTTAACCGGTAGTGAAAATGCCCCACCCCTTTTACATCCCCCTCTATCCTGCCTGAAACATCTGTAACATCGTACGTTAAGCTCCCATTCCTCTTCTTCCCTTAACCAAGCCTCTGTAACAGCAATAACATCATCGTTCCAGGAACGAATCCAAGCTCTAAGTTTATCTGCCTTACCTGTTACACTTGTTGCATTGAAATAAATGCATTTCATTCTGCCGGACCCTCTTTGATTAGCAGCCACACCGTGCCTGCTCTCTTGTTCCACTTCAGTTAACGCATCTTTGCTTTATTCCCCACCCCCTTACGTAAAGAACATCACTGAACGAAATGGGTTCTTTCAACAATCGAATATGGTTTTATGGTCATCAGTCGATTTTTAATTCCAGATGTTTTTTATTCAATTCAAATTTCACCAGCTTCCGTGATGGGATTCGAACCCGGGTCTCCAGAACATTAACAACATCGGGAACCCTTCCTGAAGCTATGACATCAGTTGGAGTTACTCAGAAAATTCCCTCAGTGTTTCTTCCAAGGACTCACTCACCAATCAGCTGCTTCTGTTGGTCCCACGTCACTTTCTGAACTGTAATGTCTGGGGGACACCTGCCTGCACTGGACCTGGTCGTAAGGGACCGGGTAGTAAGGGACACAATACACAGCAATACATCTCCACCCACTTCCCTAAACTCCCACACTTACCCCAACTCTCAGTGCTTCACTCTCTGCAGCTTGGTCTCTGTGGAGCTCCCTGAGTGGGCAGAATTCACAGCTTCAGTTCGGTAGTTTATATTTACGCATGTCTAACTCATGAACCTGTTTGAAGTTATTGGAACCCTCCCCCTCTAGGGTCTGAGTAACTGCCGAGGGCTGACCGCCTTGGAAGACTTTTTTGGAGTTTCAATGCTGGGTCCGGTTCCTCCTGCTCAGCCTCGGAAGTGAGTGGGGTTCAGCAGACCAGAGCTCACCTCTTCCACCATGAGAGTTGTGGCCCGAGTTCCCTTTATCGGGTGACAATGTGATCGAGAGGGCTAAGCCCACTCTGTCTATTTCAGACTCTGATGTTCCCACTGGCGGAGATGGAGAGCAGGAGCTGGAGTGCTTGGAATTCTTTCCGAAGTTCCCGGTATGCTGGGAATTAATTTTTCAGGCATGGCTTGGGGCTTCATGACTTGTAGATGATTGAAGCATTCTGATAGGATGGTATGTCCCAAATGGACTTGATAGGAAACTGGCTCTGTTCCAGACTCGAATGTGCCTCATAATCACGCGGATCCATTGCCATGATTCTTTTCTAATAACCTATCAACTGCCTTTAACTGCATCTCCCGCTCCAGAGAAAAAATTTCCCAGTCTATCAAGCCTCCCCTTATAGCTCAAACCATCAAGTCCCGGTAGCATCCTAGTAAATCTCTTCTGCACTCTTTCTAATTTAATAATATCCTTTCTATAATAGGATGACCAGAATTGTACACAGTATTCCAAGTGTGGCCTTACCAATGTCTTGGACAACTTCAACAGGATGTCCCAACTCCTGTATTCAATGAAACCCAGCATGCTGAATGCCTTTTGCAACACTCTGTCTACCTGTGACTCCACTTTCAAGGAGCTATGAACCTGTATCCCGAGATTTCTTTGTTCTGTAACTCTCCCCAACGCCCTACCATTAACTGAATAAGTCCTGCCCTGGTTCAACCTACCAAAATGCATCACCTCACATTTATCTAAATTAAACTCCATCTGCCATTCGTCAGCCCACTGACCCAATTGATCAAGATCCTGTTGCAATCCGAGATAACCTTCTTCACTGTCCATTTTGCCACCAATCTTGCTGTCATCTGCAAACTTACTAACCATGCCCCCTATATTCTCATCCAAAACATGAATATAAATGACAAATAACAGTGGACCCAGCACCGATCCCTGAGGCACACCGCTGGTCACAGGCCTCCAGTTTGAAAAACAACACTCTACAACCACCCTCTGGCTTCTGTCATCAGTAAGAAGTTTAACAACACCAGGTTAAAGTCCAACAGGTTTATTTGGTAGCAAAAGCCACACAAGCTTTCGAGGCTCTGTGTGGAGCCTCGAAAGCTTGTGTGGCTTTTGCTACCAAATAAACCTGTTGGACTTTAACCTGGTGTTGTTAAACTTCTTACTGTGTTTACCCCAGTCCAACGCCGGCATCTCCACATTCTGTCATCAGGTCAGTTTTGTATCCATTCAGCAACCTCACCCTGGATCCCGTGAGATTTAACCTTATGCAACAACCTACCATGCGGTACCCTGTCAAAGGCCTTACTCAAGTCCATGTAGACAACAACAACTGCACTGCCCTCATCTACCTTCTTGGTTACCCCTTCAAAAAACTCAATCAAATTTGTGAGACATGATTTTCCAATCACAAAGCCATGCTGACTGTCCCTAATCAGTCCTTGCGTCTCTCAATGCCTGTAGGTCCTGTCCCTCAAAATACCTTCCAAAACCTTACCCATCAAGATGTGAGACTCACCAGCCTGTAGTTCCCAGGCTTTTCCCTGCAGCCCTTTTTAAACAAAAGCACAACATTTGCCACCCTCCAATCTTCAGGCACCTCACCTGTGACTATCGATGATTCAAATATCTCTGCTGGGGGACCCACAATTTTCTCCCTCGCCTCCCACAATGTCCTGGGATACACTTCATCAGGTCCCGGGGATTTATCTACCTTGATGCGTTTTAAGACTTCCAGCACCTCCTTCTCTGTAATATGTACATTCTTCAAGACATCACTATTTATGTCCCCAAGTTCCCTCACACCCATAATAAAGCCCACATCTGGATATGGGCAGATGTTATGGGCTGCACAGCCATGCAGGTACTTCTGGAATTTCTTTGTCCAAACTATCTCCGTAGACGAGGTGTCACAGTGGTTAGCACTGCTGCCTCATAACGCCAGAGACCTGGGTTCAATTCCTGGCTTGGGTCACTGTGCAGAGTCTGCACATTCTCCCCGTGTCTGCGTGGGTTTCCTCCGGGTGCTCCGGTTTCCTCCCACAGTCTGAAAGACGTGTTAGTTAGGGTGCATTGGCCGTGTACCCGAACAGGCGCCGGAGTGTGGTGACTCGGGGATTTTCACAGTAACTTCATTGCAGTGTTAATGTCAGCCTACATTTGACACTTTACAAATGTTAAACTTCCTCTGAGTATGAATTGTTGAATATCGCTGGGAATCCTCATCTTGCTGTTAGTGTAAGTGCACGTGAATAAGTTCATCATCGGAAACAAGAATCCTCCTGCCAGCTTTGAGGTGAAGTCCTCGATCCGAGTGATTGGGCATTTATCCAGCTGCAAGAAACAGTTTACCGTTTGTTTAAAGTTTCCCAGTACAACCTATTTTTATTCATTCTTGGGACTTGGGTGTCGCTGGCCGGCCAGCATTTATTGCCCATCCCTAGCTGCCCTTGTTCAGAGGGCAATTAAGTGTCAACCACATTGCTGTGGCCCTGGAGTCACATTTAGGCCTGTCCATGTAAGGACAACAGATTTCCTTCCCTGGGACATTAATGAACCAGATGTGTTTTTCCGACAATCAACAATGGTTTTATGCTCACCAGCAGATTCTGAATTTCAGATATATTTATTTAAATTCCACCATCTGCCGTGACAGGATTCGAACCCGGGTGCCCAGCACATTAGCTGAGTTTCATCACATCCATACCCTGAGTGTACACACACTGAGTTCCATTAACCTAGACACTCCACATCATGTACATGTGCAGAGCTACCGGATTGGACAGAATTAACTACCTCAATCGGGGATAACATATTCCAAGATGTTATCCCTGATGGTTTTCGTTCAAGTCATTAAGTATGTCTCTCTTTCTCTTTCTGTCTTCTGTGCACCCCTCTCTGTCTCTCTCTCTCTCTGTGTCTCTCTCTCTGTTTTTGTCTTTCTGTCTATGTTTCTCTGTGCCTGTTACTCCCTCTCTGCCTCTCCCTCTCTCTATCCTCTTCCACTGTCTCTGCTGCCCCCTCTCAGTCTCACTCTCCTCCTCTCACTCTGTCTCCTTCTCCCTCTCCCTCTCCGTCTCTGTCCCCCTTTGTTTATTTGTCTGTCTCTCTCTCCCTACCTCCCTCTGTCTTTTCCTCTTCCTGTATCCATTGTACTCGTTCTGTCTCACTCTTTCCCATTCGCTCAAGCTCTCTGTCTCTTTATCTCTGTTTCACTCTGCCTCTGCCTATTTCCCTCTGCCTCCCTTTCTGTCTCCCTTTCCCTCTCCGTCTCCCTATCCCTCTATTTTTACATCCTCCCCTCTGTCTTCCCCTGTCTCCCTTTCTCATTCCCTGTCCATCTCCCTTGCCATTTCCCCCCACTCTCTATCCCTGTCTCTCTTGCTCTGTGAGACTCTGTCTCTGTCCTTTATCTCTGTCTCTATCTCTCTGTCTCTCTGTTTCTTTTCCTGTATCTGTTAGAGACTCTTTCAACTCTGTCACTATCCATGTCTTTCTGACCCTCCCTCTCTCTGTCAATCTCTGTCTCTCTATCACTCTCACTGTTGCTCTCACTGCCTTTCTGTCTCTCTCTGTCACTCTTTCTGTCTCTGTGAGTCTGTTTGATGATTTAAAGTTTGAATGTCGAACAGGAAGATTCAGGGGGTCTTGTGGTTGTAGTTTCCTCTCAGGGTGTAATGAATTGAAGAATTGCAGTAAGGGGAGATTTCAGAATGTTTTTCAGCTGTTGTCTGAAGTGAGTCTGTGTCACAGCATAAATGGCAGTGTTTGTGCAGCAACTCAGGAGTTGCAGCATGAAGCCTAATTCCATCACAAAATAATCTAACCATACCGACTGATAGCCCATAAAATACATCCGACTCCATATTGAATAAACCATTAATATTGACCATAAGAGGATGAAATTGGCTGAGATAACAAACAGTAAAATTATGGATTTCCTTCGACTCTCCATCTCTGGGTCTCTGGGATTCTCCCCACTGCTGTGTGCTCGGAGTCTCCTGCGGGCTCTGCTGCTCACTAAAATGTGTCTGACGGTGAAAACATTGAGCAGCAGAATCAGGACGAATGGGACAGCCGGGTTTAGGATGTGGTGGAGGAACTCGATTGTTACCCAGACCGGAGATTCCACAAATTCCGTTGTGAAATAACAAAACCCGGGGTAGTTCCACAGCTGATATCCATTTGAAAACATAAAATACCAGAAAATGTCCTTTAAACAGCTCAGCACCGTCACTGTTCCCAGAACCACAGCCGCCGTTTTCTCGCTGCAATATTTACTTTTCAGCTTGGGGCAGCAAATGGCCACAAATCGATCAAAGGTGAAAGTGACGGTGAACCAGACAGAACAGTCAGTGGCTGCATAAAGGAAGACGGCGTGAATGTTACACACGGGGACCGATAGCAGGAAATAAAACTGTTCCGCATAAACAATGGGAATGTGTCTCAATATCAGGTCGAGGATAATGACCAGCAGATCCCCCACTGACATGGCCACCAGGTAACGAGTGACACATTTGGACAGACCACAGTTTCTGCTCGTCAGTGTCACAATTGTGATTATGTTCACTGTCAGGAAAGGAAATAAAGAATAAAATTAGACATCAGTCAGGGGAAGAAGTTACCATTTAGACTGAGGATGAGTCACATAAAAACAAATGTACACAAACGCAATCACTTAAATCTCTTTTTGAAAACCAGCATGACTTTTGGACTGTGAGAGGAAACTGGCGCATCCGGAGGAAACACATGCAGATACAGGGAGAAGGTGCAGTCACCGAAGGACAGTCACCTAAGCCGGGAATTGAACCCAGGTCCCTGACGCTATGAGTCAGCAGTGCTAACCACTGTGCCACCATGCTGCTCCATGGTAGCGACACAATGGTATACATTTGGGGAAGAGTTTTCTGGGGAGTCCACAACATTGACCCTCACTCAGATACAGGTAAATAGCCCCTCTACCTTCTGGGGGATTTGGAGGGTAAGAAGGCTGAGGGACTAAACCCTGACAGAAAATCTGGAGTGGAGTCTTGTAGGTGGTAATCTGTCGTCTCTCAGACAGCTTACTGACAACCCCTGCAGCAGAACTGGTACCAAACAATGCTGGTTTCACCCTTTCCTCTGGACAATACTAACAGTTGGCAGAGTGAGATCCTGATGCCTCAACAGTTCAGAATCTCTATTATATCTTCCCAGGACTTTATCCTGGAGAGGAGACCACAGCATTGTGACCACCATTCACACAACACAGGAAGAAACAGTAATCTCATACTCGATTGGCACAGAACACAAGTGCCAGGGTTTGCTTTCAACTGTGGAAGAAAGCTTCTGCTTTCAGTGAGATGCTACCGTCCATAGTACCCAGTACATTAACTGCTGACCCATTGTGGCCAACTGGAGCACTGAAGCTTAGCGAGTCCTGCGACAACAATCCCACCCAGGCTCGATCCCCGAAGTCCCACATATTTTTCCTCTAACACACATCCCGGGACCCCAATGGGCAATTTAACATGGCCAATCAACCTTACCTACACATCTTTGGACTGTGGGTGGAGACCGGACCATCCAGAGGGAACCCACACAGACAAAGGGAGAATGTGCAAATTCCACACAGACAGCGATCCAAGTCGGGAATTGAACTCAGGTCCCTGGAGACATGAGGTAGCAGTGTTAACCATTGTGCCACCATGTTGCTGACTCAAGAACAGCTTCTTCTCTGCTGCCATCAGACATTTGAATGGATCTACATTGCATTGAGTTGATTTTTTTCTACACCCTAGCTATGACTGCAACATTACATTCTGCACTCTCTCCTCTATGTACGGTATGCTTTGTCTGTACAGCACTCAGGAAACAATACTTTCACTGTATACTAATATATGTGAAAATAATGAACCAAATCAATTCAAATCAGATCAAATCACATCAGTCTTTCACATCTCAAGCTGGAACATCAGCACAATGTGCCCTGGCCTTTCCAATGACCTTATGCAGGTTGGTGATGTGCACAGGACGGCTGCGATCGAGAATGAATTTACAAGGCTCAATGTGGACATTGGGGAGCTGCGAGAAACTGGACTTGCTCAAAGTGGATCCTTTCCAGAGAAACACCACACGTTCTTGTCATAAGAGAAATCCCAACAGGCAATATGTGAGAATGGAGCTGGTTTCAAAGTGAAAAAAAAGCTTCACTGGTGATGATGGAATCCCAGGGATTGAACCAGGGTCCCTGATGCTGTGAGGCAGCAGTGCTAACCACTGTGCCATAGTGCCATCCTACAAGGTGCCCTGGAAACATCCAAGATCACACCCAAGACACCATCATCACCATATCCATGGTAGGGAAATGATTGGAAAACAATCTGAGGGACAGAATTAACCTCCACTTGGAGAGGTGAGGATTTATGAACAATAGTCAGCAAGGCTTTGTCAGGGCGAGATCATGTCTAACAATTTGCTGGAATATATTGAGGAGGTGACTGGATGAGTAGATGCGGGAAGTGCAGTCGATGTAGTCTACATGGACTTCAGAGAAGCTTTTGACAAATTCCGCATGGGAGACTGAACAAGAAAGTAATAGCTGATGGGATCCAGGACAATTTGGTAAATTACATCCAAAATTGGCTGAGTGGCAGGAGGCAGAGGGTAATGGCGAAGGTTGCTTTTGTGACTGTAAGCCTGTGTCCAGTGGGGTTCCACAGGGATCGATGCTGGGTCCCTTGCTGTCTGTAGTGTACATTGATGGTCGAGACAGGAATGTGTGAGGTATGATCAGTAAGTTCGCAGATAATACAAAAATTGGTGGCGTGGTAAATATCGAGGAGGAAAGCCTCAGATTACAGGAATCATAGAATCCTCCAGTGCAGGAGGAGGCCATTCGGCCCATCGAGACAGCACCGACCACAATCCCACCCAGGCCCTATCCCCATCACTCCATGCATTTACCCGAGCAAGTCTCCCTGACACTAAGGGCTATTTAACCTGGCCAATCCACCAAACCCACATGCCTTTGGAATGTGGGAGGAAACTGGAGCATCCGGAGGAAACCCACGCAGACACGGGGAAAATGTGCAAACTCCACACAGACAGTGACCCGAGCAAGGAAACAAACATGCGTCCCTAGCTCTGTGAGGCAGAAGTGCCGAGGAAACGGACAGGCTGGTCAGATAGGCAAATGGAATTTCAACCTGAAAAATGTGAGGCGACGCATCTTGGGAGAACGAAGGGGGGAAAGGAAATGCTCAATGAACAGTGGAGTGTGAGGAAGTGCAGAGGCCCAGAATGAATGTGGGCTGCATATATGAGGATCCCTGAAGACAGCAAGATAGGTAGATGAGGTGGTTAAGACAACATTTAGGACACTTGCCTTTAGCAGCCGCAGCACAGAATACAAGAGTTCAGAGGTTATGATCGAAGTGTATAAAATGCTGGTTAGACCAGAGCAAGAGAACTGTGTGCAGCTCTGGTCATCACACTACAGGAAGGATGTGATTACACTGGAGACGGTGGAGAGGAGATTCACCAGGATGCTGCCTGGGCTGGAGAGTTTCAGCTATGAGGAAAGGCTGGTTAGACTGGGTTTTCTACCTGAGAGCAGAGACGGCTGGAGGGGGAGTGGGTGTAGTGGGTGGTGGTGGGGAGCGCTTTCATGTGGGGGGGGGGGGGGGTGTGACCTAAGTGATATGTGCAAAATTATGCGGCACATAGACCTTTTCCCTTTAGCAGAGGTGTCAATAACCAGAGGGGCATGGATTTAAGGTAAAGGGCAGATGTTTATGTGGATTTGAGGAAAAATGTTTCCATCCACAGGGTACTGGGATCTGCAGCTCACGGCCTGAAAGGATGGTAGAAGCGGGAACAACCACAAGAGGCATTTAGATCAGCAATTCAAACGCCAGAGCATACAAGACTGTGGATCGAGTGCTGGAAAATGGGATTCGATTGGATCGGTGTTTGATGACCAGTTCAGACATAATGGGCTGAAGGGCCTCACTTTGTGCTGTTAAAACACGATGGTTGTTAGACCACCCTCAGCAGTGGCCCCATCACTTGCAGCTCTCTCAGCGCTGGCTGGGATACCGACCGCGTACCAAACCTATCTGGTTGCAAATGCGCAATTGCAGCCGGCAGTGAGCTGCCTGGTCTGAGAGAGCCATCTGTCAGCTCTCTGCTGCTGCAGGTAGCTTCAACACAGCAGCTGCCCCCAGATAGTCTGGGGGCCGCAGCTCTTCCTAAGGAGCTCCCGAACGAATATCGCGCCCACTCAGCCCCCCACCACTTGGACCAATCACCCCCTCCTTCCACCACAACAATTGCATGTGGAGTCACAGCAAGGACCCCTCCCTACCCCACTGTGCATGCAGAGAGGCAGCGAGGCCCCCCTCCCTACCCCACTGTGCATGCAGAGAGGCAGCGAGGCCCCCTCCCTCCCCCACTGTGCATGTAGAGAGGCAGCGAGGCCCCCTCCCTCCCCCACTGTGCATGTAGAGAGGCAGCGAGGCCCCCTCCCTACCCCACTGTGCATGTAGAGAGGCAGCAAGACCCCCCCTACCCCACTGTGCATGCAGAGAGGCAGCAAGACCCCTCCCTACCCCACTGTGCATGTAGAGAGGCAGTGAGGCTCCCCTTCCCTACCCCACTGTGCAAGTAGAGAGGCAGCGAGGCCCCCTCCCTACCCCACTGTGCATGTAGAGAGGCAGTGAGGCTCCACTTCCCTACCCCACTGTGCATGTAGAGAGGCAGCGAGGCCCCCTCCCTACCCCACTGTGCATGCAGAGAGGCAGTGAGGCTCCACTTCCCTACCCCACTGTGCATGCAGAGAGGCAGCGAGGCCCCCCTCCCAACCCCACTGTGCATGCAGAGAGGCAGCAAAACCCCCTCCCTACCCCACATGCATGTAGAGAGGCAGCGAGGCTCCCCTTCCCTACCCCACTGTGCATGCAGAGAGGCAGCGAGGGCCCCCTACCCCACTGTGCATGCAGAGAGGCAGCGAGGGCCCCTCCCTACCCCACTGTGCATGCAGAGAGGCAGTGAGGCTCCCCTTCGCCCCCCACTGTGCATGCAGAGAGGCAGCGAGACCCCCTCCCTACCCCACTGTGCATACAGAGATGCAGCGAGACCCCCCTCCCTAACTTACTGTGCATGCAGAGAGGCAGCGAGGCCCCTCCCTACCCCACTGTGCATGCAGAGAGGCATCGAGGCCCCTCCTTACCCCACTGTGCATACAGAGAGGCAGCGAGACCCTCTCCCTATCCCACTGATCGCGTGCAGAGTGGCTGTAGGACCCTCCCCCCCACCAATAACATGCAGAGTCGCACCGGGGACCACCCCACCCCACAGAGAGTGTATAGAGTGGCAGCGGGGATCTCCACCGCCCCCCACCCCCCCAGACAGAGTGCAGAGAGGCAGCGGGACCCTCTCCCCCACAACTACATGAGAATAGAACATAGAACAGAACAGTACAGCACAGAACAGGCCCTTCGGCCCACGATGTTGTGCTGAGCTTTATCTGCAACCAAGATCAAGCTATCCCACTCCCTATCATCCTGGTGCGCTCCATGTGCCTATCCAATAACCACTTAAATGTTCCTAAAGTGTCTGACTCCACTATCACTGCAGGCAGTCCATTCCACACCCCAACCACTCTCTGCGTAAAGAACCTACCTCTGATATCCTTCCTGTATCTCCCACCACGAACCCTATAGTTATGCCCCCTTGTAATAGCTCCATCCACCCGAGGAAATAGTCTTTGAACGTTCACTCTATCTATCCCCTTCATCATTTTATAAACCTCTATTAAGTCTCCCCTCAGCCTCCTCTGCTCCAGAGAGAACAGCCCTAGCTCCCTCAACCTTTCCTCATAAGACCTACCCTCCAAACCAGGCAGCATCCTGGTAAATCTCCTCTGCACTCTTTCCAGCGCTTCCACATCCTTCTTATAGTGAGGTGACCAGAACTGC
Source organism: Mustelus asterias (assembly GCF_964213995.1). NCBI lineage: Eukaryota > Metazoa > Chordata > Chondrichthyes > Carcharhiniformes > Triakidae > Mustelus > Mustelus asterias. The sequence continues at coordinate 108,542 of NW_027590184.1, forward strand.
ACACAATATTCCAAATGTGGTCTCACCAAGGTCCTGTACAGTTGCAGCTTAACCCCACGGCTCTTAAACTCCAACCCCCTGTTAATAAATGCTAACACACTATAGGCCTTCTTCACAGCTCTATCCACTTGAGTGGCAACCTTTAGAGATCTGTGGATATGAACCCCAAGATCTCTCTGTTCCTCCACAGTCTTCAGAACCCTAGCTTTGACCCTGTAATCCACATTTAAATTAGTCCTACCAAAATGAATCACCTCACATTTATCAGGGTTAAACTCCATTTGCCATTTTTCAGCCCAGCTTTGCATCCTATCTATGTCTCTTTGCAGCCTACAACAGCCCTCCACCTCATCCACTACTCCACCAATCTTGGTGTCATCAGCACTGATCCACCCTTCAGCCCCCTCCTCTAAGTCATTAATAAAAATCACAAAGAGCAGAGGACCAAGCACTGATCCCTGCCCCACTTGACTTTTCTACTAGGAAGCAGGATCTGACTATCCACTCAGTCCATGCCACTCATAATATTGTAAACCTCTATCAGGTCGCCCCTCAACCTCTGTCATTCCAGTGTGAACTAACTGAGTTCATCCAAATGATCCCCATAGCTAATAGCCTCCAGACCAGGCAACAGTCTGGGAAACCTCTTCTGTACTTTCTCCCAAGCATCACAGCCTTCTTGTGGAGTCGCAGCCAGAATTGTACACAGTATTCCAAATGAGGCCTAATTAAGGTTCTGTACAGTTGCAGCATGACCTGCCAATTTTTATACTCAGTGCCTCGACCGATGAAGTCAAGCATGTTGTTGCCTTGTTTAAGAAATAAAGGGCTAATCCTGGAAAAAGATATGATGTGGAGATGGTGGCGTTGAGCTGAGGTGGGCACAGTAAGAGATCTGGTTAAAGTCAAACAGGTTTATTTTGTATCACGAGCTTTCGGAGTGTCGCTCCTTCATCAGCTGAGTGGACTCCACTCCACTCCACTCACCTGATGAAGTAGCAACACTCCGAAAGCTCCTGATATCAAATACACCTGTTAGATTTTAACCTGGTGTTGTGAGAATTCTTTCAGGAAAATATAAGCCACTCTGCCTGAGGTGGGGCAGATTTTGGAGAAGATACTGAGGGACACATATGAACATCAGAAAATGTACCAGTAATTGACAGACAACGTGATTCTGTACGGAAAGGTCATGTCTCACCAATTTGATTAAGTTTTTTGAAGAGTTGACCAAGATAATTGATGAAGGAAGGGCTGTGGATGTACTTTAGTGAGACATTTGACAAGGTTCCACATGGCAGACTGGTTCACAACTGAAATTACATGGGATTTTGGGGTGGGCGAGCTCGATGGATACAGAACTGGCTTAGTTGTAGAACACAGTAAGACTTTTAACAACACCAGGTTAAAGCCCAACAGGTTTATTTGGTAGCAAAGTTGGAGAAGACAGAGAGCAGTGGTGTATTTTTCAGAATGGAGATATGCAGCCAGTGGTGTTCCTCAGGGACTAGTGCTGGGACCTTTGTTGTTTGTCATACATATCAATGATCTGGAGGAAAATGTGGGTGGTCTGATTAATAAGTTTGCAGAAGACATGAAGATTGGCGGAGTTGCTAAGAGTGCCGGGGATTGTCAGAGGAAACAACAAGATATAAAGAGATTGGGCACAAAAATGACAGATGGAGTTTAATCCGGACAAATACAAGGTGATGCACTTTGGAGGAACACATTTAGGTGTGAATTATACCGCAAATGGACCCCTAGGAAAATTAATATTGAGAGGGATCTGGGCGTGCAGGTCCACAGTTCTGGTCACTACACAACCAGAAGGACGTGGAAGCTTTTGAGAGAATGCAAAGGAGGTTCACCAGGATGTTGCCATCACCAATAAGAGACACTCTAACCACCACCCTTTGATATTCAATCGTGTAACCATCACTGAAGCCCCCATTGTCAATATCCTTGGGGTTACCATTGACCAGAAACTGAACTGGACTCACCACATAAACACAGTGGCTACAAGAGCAGGTTAGAGGCTAGGAATACTGTGGCGAGTAACTCACATCCTGACTCCCCAAAGCCTATCCACCATCTACAAGGCACAAGTCAGGAGTGTGATGGAATACTCCCCACCTGCCTGGATGGGTGCAGCTCCAACAACACTCAATAAGCTTGACACCATCCAGGACAAAACAGCCCCGTTTGATTGGCACCACATCTACAAACATCCACTCCCTCCTCCACCGACGCTCAGTAGCAGCAGTGTGTACTATCTACAAGATGCAATGCAGCAATTCACCAAAGATCCTGAGACAGCACCTTCCAAACCCACGACCGCTTCCATCCTGAATGACAAGGGTAGCAGATAAATGGGAACACCACCACCTGCAAGTACCCCTTCCAAGCCAGTCACCATCCTGACTTGGAAATATATCGCCGTTCCTTCGCTGTCGCTGATCAAAGTTCTGGAATTTCCGTTCAACGGCATTGTGGGTCAACCCCCAGAACATGGGCTGCAGCGATTCAAGAAGGCAGCTCGCCACCACCTTCTCAAGGGCAACTGGGGATGGGCGATACATGCTGGCCATCCCATGAATAACAAATGAATAAAAAAAAACAACTCAACTTGCAAATTAACCGATTCAGGTCTTCGGCCATTTTCTGTTCTCCATTACTACTTCTGCAGCGTCATTTTCCAGCGGTCCAACGTACACTCTTGTCTCTCGCTCACCCTTTATATATCTAAAGAAACTCTTGCAAACTTATTTTATATGATTGGCTACTACACCGTCATAATTCGTCTTCTCTCTCCTTATTTCTTTTTCAGTTGTCCTCTGTTGGTTTTTAAAGGATTCCCATTCCGCTGGCTTCCCACTCGTCTTTGCTACATTGTATGCTTTTTCTTTTGCTATCGATGATATCCCTGACTTTCCTCGCCAGCCATGGCAGCCTCATCCTTCCCATTTTATGCTTCTTCTTGGCATAAAATGTTGCTGTCCCTCCCGAGTTACATCCAGAAACTCCTGGCATTGCTGTTCCACCATCTTCTCTGCTCGGCTCCTCTCCCAATCGATTCCGGACAGCTCAAAGAACAAAACAGAGAACAAAGAACAGTACAGCTGGCAGAGCCCCTAGCCTTCCATTCACATCCTATTCATGTATTCATCTAAATGCCCCCGAGATGCCGCCATCATACCTGCTCCCATCACCTGCCCGGGCAGTGTGTTCCAGATATCCATTACCCTCTGTGTAAAAAAACTTGCCTCAATCTTTTCCCCACGCACCTTAAATCTACGTCACTAGTACATGACATTTCTACCCCCGGAAGGGGGGTCTGACTATCCACCCTGTCGATGTCACTCATGATCTTGTAAACCTCTATCAGGTCACCCTCAACAAACCGAGTTCATCCAACCTCTCCTCATAGCTAATACCTCCAGACCAGGCAACATTCTGGTAAAACTTCTGGTTGTGTGGCAACCCGAATTGGACACAGATAAGGCCGAACTAAGTTTCTGTAGATCTGCATTGCATGACCTACCAATTTTTATACTCAATGCCCCGACTGATTAAGGCAAGCATGCTGTATGCCTTCTTGACGAGCTTATTCACCTGCGTTGGCACTTTCAGTGATCAGTGGACATGTACGCCCAGATCTCTCTGCCTGTCAATACTCCTAAGGGTTCTACCATTGATTGTATAATTCCTCCATGCATTGGACCTTCCAAAATGCATTATCTCACATTTGTCCGGATTAAACTCCATCTGCCTTTTCTCCACCCAAATCTCCAACCGATCTATATCTTCCTGTATCCTGTCAATTCTCTTCACCATCCGCAACTTCACAAATTTTTGTGGACTTTTTGCAAAGTTACTAATCAGATCAGCTACATTTTCCTCCAACTCATTTACATATACTACAAGGAACAAAGGTTCCAGAACTGATCCCTGTGAAACACCGTTAGTCACAGCCTTCCATTCAGAAAAGCACCCCTCGACTGCTACCCTCTGTCTTCTGTGCCCAAACCAGTTCTGAATCCATCTTGCCAGGTCCCATCTGATCCTGGGTGACTTCAACTTTCATATCAGTCTACCATGAGGTACCTTATCAAAGCCTTTGTTGAAGTCCATGTACATAACATCCACTGCCTTTCCCTCACCTTTCATCTTGGTCACTTCCTCGAAAAACTCAAACAAGTTAATGCTGCACGACTTCCCCTTCACAAAACCATGCTGTCTGTCACTAATACGTCCATTTGTTTTCTGAATGTGAGTAGTCCTGCCCCTAAGAATGTTTTCCAATATTTTCCTACAACTGGCGTAAGGCTCACCGGCCTATAATTTCCTGGATTATCCCTGCTGCCCTTCTTAAACAATGGAACAACATTGACTATTCTCCAGTCCTCTGGAACTTCACCTGTAGCCAATGAGGATACAGAGATATCTGTCAAGGTCCCTCCTCCCCCATGCCTCTGTAATGGCCTTTACTCCACTGAAATACCATTACATCTGATTCCAGCTTCTCCCTCTCAAATTGCCGGGTGAATTATATCATACAATGGTCACTGTCTCCTTAGGGTTCCTTCATCCTCAGCCCCCATATCAAGACTGCCTCATTACACATCACCAAATCTAGAATTCCCTGTTCCCTAGTGGGCTCCACCAGAAGTTGCTCCAAAAACCCATCTCGCAGACATTCCACAAATTCCTTTTCTTGGGATCCACGACCAACCTGATTTTCCCAGTCCACCTGCATATTGAAGTCTCCCATGATCACTGGAACCTTGCCTTTCTTTACAAGCCTTTTTTATCGCCTGGTGTATTTTGTCCCCCACATGTTGACTACTGCTCGGAGGCCTGTACATTACTCCCATCAGGGTCTTTTACTTTTGAAGCTCCCCAACTCTAGCCACACCGATTCTATGGCCGGAATTTTACTGTCCTGTCTGCCACAACCATCGAGGCGGGCGATGGGTAGACGAGGGAAAGGTCTGTTGACCTTGGGCACGATTTCACGGTTTGGGGATGAGTGGGTCCGTAAAGTCCCATCTTGTATCTTCTGACCATATATCCTTTCTTGCTATCAATTTAATTTATTTTCTCACAACCAAAGCAACACCACCCCCTCTACCCACCTGCCTGTCTTTTCAATAGGATATGTATCTCTGGATATTTAATTCCCAGACTTGGTCCCCTTGCAGCCACATCTCTGTGACGCCCACAACATTGTTCCCGCAAATTTCAATCTGCATTACAAGCTCAATGACTTTATTTCATATAATTAGTGCAATCAAATACAACACCCTCAGTCCCACTTTAACCACCCCCTTCTTATTGTCTTTACGTTATCTGCTGTACAGTCGATGGGCCCTTACAATATCCTGGTGTTATACTGAAGACATACCTGTTGTGGGGGCGGGGAGGGGGGTGGGGGTGCTGGTGGTCTCTGTTGAAACGCCAACAGAGAGAAGCATTTAGGAAAACGGATAGTCTGAGACGGTCCTGTGGAGAAATTCATGGAGGGATTAGATCAGGTGAGTGTGAAAATGAGGTCTTTACCAGATCAGCTGGTGACAGAGGGCAGTGAGCACAAGGATGATGCTAAATGGGTGAAAGTTGGGATATGGACAGCGGAGTTTGGGATGAGCCTTTACTCTGCAGCTTCGTAACTCGGAGGTTAGTCAGCAGAAAACTGGAATCGTTGAGTCGGGATATGTGAGTGCTGGAGTGAGGCAAAGGATGATTCTGGTGGTGAGAATAGTCAGGATTCATGATGTCGTGGATAGCACAGGAACAGGCCCTTGGGCCCTCCAAGTCAATGCCAATCACGGTTTATCAGGTTCACCAGGCTGATTCTGGGGATGGCGGGACTGATGTATGAGGAGAGATTGACTAGGTTAGGATTATTTTCGCTTGAGTTCAGACGCATGAGAGGGGGATCTCATGGAGACTTTTAAAATTCTAACAGGACTAGACAGGGTAGATGCAGGGAGGTAATTCCCGATGGTGGGAGAGTCCAGAACTGGGGTTCACAGTCTGAGGATTCGGGGTAGAACATTAAACAAAAAAGAAAAGCTCCTGCCCTGACTCTGACCGTATCTCTCTATTCCACCACATCCTCTGGCAGCACGTTCCAGGCACCCAACACACTCTGCATGAAAAACCTCCCCCGCACATCTCCCTTAAACTTTCTCCCTCTCACCTTGAACCTGTGCCACCTCGTAATTGACACGTCCATCCTGGGAAAAAAGCCTCTGATGATCCACCCTGTCTGTTCCTCTCATAATTTTGTAGACATCTATCAGGTCTCCCCTCAGCCACTGTCTTTCCAGTGAAAACAATTCTAGTTTATTCAGCCTCTCCTCATAAACAACACCCTCGAGACCACGCAGCTGATTTTTAAATTCATTCATTGGACATGGGCGTTGCTGGGTGGCCAGCATTTTAAATTGCTCATTCGCAGTTGCCCTTGAGAAGGTGGTTGTGAGCAAGCTCTTGAATCGCTGCAGTCCATGTGCTGTGGGTTGACCTAAAATGTCCTTTAGGAGGGATTTTCAGTATTTTAACACAGCGACTGCGAAGGAACCGATGATATATTTCCAAACCAGGATTTTGAGTGGCTTGGAAGAGAGGTTGCAAGTGTTGGTGTCCCCATGTATCTGCTGCCCTTGTCCTTCTAGGCGGAAGTGGTCTTGGGTTTGGAAGGTGCTGTCTAAGGATCTTGGGTGAATTGCCACAGTGTATCTGGTAGGTGGTACACACTGCTGCGACTGAGCATCGGTGATGGAGGGAGTGAATGTTTGTGGATGTGGTGTCAATCAAGCGGACTGCTTTGTCCTGGATGGTGTCAAACTTCTTGAATTTTGTTGGAGCTGCACCCATCCAGGCAAGTGGGGAATATTCCATCGCACTCCTGACTTGTGCTTTGTAGATGGGGATAGGCTTTGTGGAGTCAGGAGGTGATTTACTCACCGCAGTATTCCTCGCCCCTGACCTGCTCTTGTTGCCACTGTGTTTGTGTGGTGAGACCAGCTGTGTTTCTGGTTAATGGTAGCATCCTGGTGAACTCTCTTTGCACTGCCTCCAAAGCTTACTCGTCCTTCAGGTAGTGTGGTGAACAACATTGCACACAATACCCAAAATAAGGCCTAACCAATGTTTTATATGGCTGCATGGGACATGGGGTGAGTAATCAGCTCAAAGTCAAAGGGTTAATGGAGGGTGTAACCAGTGTGGACCAGCTTCAGCTACAGGAATGGAGTCAATGGACAGGGAGCAGAGATTAAGTGTGGAACTGAAGTCAATGGACTCCATGCTCCCAAAACTGAAATAAGGAGAGTAATACAATGAAACAGAGATGACAAATAGAATAAGTGGAAACAGAGACTTACCAGGGACACCAACAATAGCCAAGATTGGATAGTAAACCCCTTGAATAAACCAGAGCACATGAGCGATGGTAATTGTTAACGGTGCCAGACCAAACCAATCTTGAGTAAGAAAGAGCAGAGCCTCAGCAAAATTCCTGTCCAGTGTTGGAACATTCCAATCCATCGTTCCCATTTTCTGATCCATTGTTGGAACATCCCGGTTTATTGCTCCCAGATTCTGATCCATTGTTGGAACATTCCAATCCATTGCTCCCAGATTCTGATCTCTCCTCGCCCTCCCTCTCTCTCCACAGCCGCTGATCTCTGTTAGAGTCGGAGTTGTTGCTCCCGCTGACTCAATGGGACAACACATTGAATGGAATCCCTTATTAATAGAAGAGGGAATCCCTCCAGGCACACTAATCGGATCCATGGAGACTCACATCAATTATAGTCACTAAACAAACAGCTTCACTTCACCTCGTTCAATCCAACACTTTTCATCTCACAATGGAATAGAACAGTTACCCAGCCTGGATAATGGTGGCGGTTCACTGAGAACAGGACAAGTGGAAATAGTGGAGACACTGGCCAGAAACTTTCAATCTTCCTATTTCTTTCCAAATTCATTTTATGGGATGTGGGTATCGCTGGCTAATCCCAGCGTTCATTGTCCATCCCTCGCTGTCCTTAAGAAGGTGGTGGTGAGCTCCCTTATTGAACCACTGCAGCCTGTCCAGTGGGTACAACCACAGCGCTGTCAGGGAGGGCATTCCAGGATTTGGACCCAGTGACAGTGAAGGAACAGCCGATATATTTCCAAGTCAGGATGGTGTGAGATTTGCCAACTGCAGTAGTGTGGTTCCTTTAAGGGAGAGTTTCCTATGGACCATGCGGTCGGGCCTGACCCTATGGAGTGTTGAGGTGGGACGATGAGCCACTTGAGTGCGAGGGCGCAGATTCCGAGCCAGGGGAGGATTGGCAGTTGGACCCAGGAAGGTGCAGTGTGTAGTTGCAGAGTTATGCTGTCTGACCATGTGATAAATATAGTTATTTGTTTATTGGCAATAAAGCATTTAGAAAGCAGTGGCAGGATCAGACAGAGTCAGCATGGATTTATAAAGGGGAAATCATGCTTGCTAAAACTGTTCAAATTCTTTGAAGATGTAACGAGTAGAGTTGGCAAGGGGGAGCCAGTCGATGTGGTATATTTGAACTTTCTGAAAGTGTTTAAGAAGTCCCGCAAAAGAGATTATCGTGCAAGATCAAAGCATGTGGGATTGGGGGAAGTGTATTAAGATGGATATTACAAGACAAAGAGTAGGAATTACTGGGTTATTTTTAAATTGGAAGCCTGTAACTAGTAGGGTGCCAGAGGGATCGGTGCTGGGACCCCAGCTATTCACAATATTTCTTAATGATTTGAATGAGGGAACAAAATGTAATATCTCAAAGTTTGCAGATGATACCAAGTTGGGTGGGAGAGTGAGCTGTGACGAGGATGCAGAGATCCTTCAGAATGATCTGGACAGGTTGCGTGAGTGGGCAAATCAATGGCAGATGCAGTATAATTTGGCTAAATGTTAGGTTATTCACTTTGGAAGCAAAAACAAGAAGGCAAAATACTACGTAAATGGCTGTAAATTGGGAGAGGGGAGTGTGCAGCGTGACCTAGGTGTCTTTGTGCCCCCGTCGCTGAAGGTAAGCATGCAGATGCAACAGGCAGTAAAGAAGGCAAATGTTACGTTGGCCTTCATTGCGAGAGGTTTTGAGTACAGGAGCAGGGATGTGCTGTTGCAATTATACACAGCCTTGATGAGGTCACACCTAGAATACTGTGTGCAGTTTTGGTCTCCTTTTCTGAGGAAGGATGTTCTTGCTCTCAAGGGAATGCAGCGAAGGTTTACCAGGCTGATCCCGGGAATGGCAGGACTGATGTATGAGGAGAGATTGATTAAGTTAGGATTGTTTTCACTGGAGTTCAGACAAATGAGGGGGGATCTCATAGAGACTTATAAAATTCTAACAGGACTAGACAGGGTAGATGCACGGAGGATGTTCCTGATGGTGGGGGAGTCCAGAACCAGGAGTCACAGTCTGAGGATTCAGGGTAGACCATTTAGGATAGAGGTGAGGAGACATTTCATCACCCAAAGTGTGGTGAGTCTGTGGAATTCACCACCACAGGAAGTAGTTGATGCCAAAACATTGAATGTATTCAAGAGGCGGCTGGATATAGCACTTGGGGTGAATGGAATCAAAGGTTATGGGGGGAAAGCAGGATTAGGTTATTGAGTTGGACGATCAGCCATGATTGGAATTAATGGCGGAGCAGGGTCAAAGGGCCAAACAGACTCCTCCTGCTCCTATGTTCTCTGTTTCTATGAACCGATTCTATGAACAAGCATTTTTTCTGAAGCCTTATCGAGCTGCCCTCAATTTATTACACCGGCAACGAGGTGAAAAAAAAACTTTAAAAGACATTGGGGTCACAGTGCACAATTAAAGGGGGAAGAGACTGGAGCATCGAAAATAAGAAGCGAGGTAAACATGTATGTTTCCTCTGGAAATTACAACAATTCGACTCTGAAGTGGAAACTGGGGCCAATGTATTGAAAGTTGACATTACTTCTTTCAGAATCCTGACAGTGCAGAAGGAGGCTATTTGGCCCATCGAGTCTACACCAACAACAATCCCAAACAGTCACTATCCCCATTACCCCAATTATTTATCATGCTGGTCCTACTGTCATTCAGGTGCATTTTAGCAAGACCAATCCGCCCAACCTGCACATATTTGGACACTAAGGGGCAATTTAGCATGGCTAATCCACCTAACCTGCACATCTCTGGAGTACGGGAGGAACCCAGAGCACCCAGAGGAAACCCATGCAGACAAGGGGAGAATTTGCAGACTCTACACTGAAAATTTTCGAATCCCTACAGACGGAGGCCATTTGGCCCATCATGCCTGCATTGACTCTCTGATAGAGCATCTCACCCAGATCCTATCCCTGTATTTACCTCACTAATACCCCTAACCTACACGTCTTGGGACACTAAGGGGCAATTTTGAATGGCCAATCCACCTAACCTACATATCTTGATGCATTAAGAGGCAATTTAGCAAGGCCAATCAACCTAAACTGCACATCTTGAGACACTAAGGAGCAATTAAGCATGGCCAATCCACCTAACCTACATATCTTGAAGCACTAAGGGGCAATTTATCATGACCAACCCATATAACCTGCACATCTTTGGAGTGTGGGAGAAAACTGGAGCACCCAGAGGAAACCCACGCAGACACGGGGAGAACATGCAGATGCCACAGACAGTCACCCAATGCCAGAATCAAACTTGGGTCCCTGGCGCTGTGAGGCAGCGGTGCTAACCACTGTGCCACCATGCCGCCCCTTGTAATGAATGAGACAACAACTGAAGGAAAGTGGAAGGTTATTCTTTGCAATGTTCAGGGACCACAGGCAGACAGATTAATCAAAAGTTTAACATCGCCTGATTTTCCTGACACCCAGGACAGAATTTTCCAGCCACGCTCGCCCCAAATGTGGAAAATCCCACTTGAGGTCAACGGACCTTTGCATGGTCTGTATCATGCCGATTCCCGTGGTGGGTGGGACGGGAAAATTCTGCCCCCCTATCTTTTGAACAGCTGTAAGAGCCAGTTCAAAGTCATTTCAACCTCCAACCCCCCCCCCCTCCCCCCGCCCCCCCCAAACGCTCCCCGACCCTCAAATCATTCTGTTACTTACAACTTTCACCCTGCAGACCAGGAGCCAGGGGAGACAGTCTCAGGCTACCTCGCCAGATTGAGAGGATTCACGAACTGTGAATTCGGCCCAGCAATAGCAGAAAGGTTGAGGGACCGTTTGGTCTGTGGCAGAGTCTCATTCTACAAAGGTTATGTGCCGGGATTTTGCTGTCCCGCCTGCCATGGGAATCGGAGCGGGTGAGGGGCGGACCACGGAAAGGTCCATTGACCTGAGGCAGGATTTTAAGGTTTCAGGATGAGCCAGGCCGTAAAATCCTGCCCAATGGCTTGAAACTAAAAGCTCTGAATGAGCAGCACCAGATGTAAATGAATTGCAAAGCATTCCGAACGAGACGGGAAACAACTGCAGTGAAGAGCAAAACGAATGCGGCTACTGGAAAGCCCAAAACAAAGTAATGGAGCTTCAAGGGCAGGACCTTGCTTTTGGTGTGGGGGAGAAGATTCCCAAGAAACGTGCCGATGAAGGAATTATGTTTGTTTCAGGTGCAATAGAAAGGGTCATTTCCAAGCGCGGAACAGAGTGAAGCTACCTGGCTGAGTAAAACTAAAACCTGCAACGGTTAATTTAACCCCATTGAAGAAACTAAGTGAAGAGCCTGACAAGGGACCTGAAACCAGGTCCAACTGAGTAATGCACTCCCTTTAGAAATTTGATTTGATTTATTATTGTCACACGTATTAGGACAGTGAAAAGTATTGTTTCTTGCGCGCTATACAGACAAAGCATACCGTTCATAGAAAAGGAAAGGAGAGACTGCAGTATGTAGTAAGACCATAAGACATAGGAGCAGAATTAGGCCATTCGGCCCATCGAGTCTGCTCCCCCATTCAATTATGGCTGATACTTTTCTCATCCCCATTCTCCTGCCTTTTCCCCATAACCCCTGATCCCCTTATTAATCAAGAACCTATCTATCTCTGTCTTAAAGACACTCAATGACCTGGCCTCCAAAGCCTTCTGTGGTGAAGAGTTCCACAGATTCACCACTCTTTGAAGAAATTCCTCCTCATCTCTGTTTTAAAGGATTATCCATTGAGTCTGAGGTTCTAGTTTTTCCTACCAGTGGAAACATCCTCTCCACGTCCACTCTATCCAGGCCTCACAGTATCCTGTAAGTTTCAATAAGATCCCCTTTCATCCTTCTAAACTCCAACGAGTACAGACCCAGAGTCCTCAATAGAACATTACAGCGCAGTACAGGCCCTTCGGCCCTCGATGTTGCGCCGACCTGTGAAACCAATCTAAAGCCCATCTAACCTACACTATTCCAATATCATCCATATGTCTATCCAATGACCATTTAAATGCCCTTAATGTTGGCGAGTCCACTACTGTTGCAGGCAGGGCATTCCACGCCCTTACTACTCTCTGAGTAAAGAACCTACCTCTGACATCTGTCCCATATCTCTCACCCCTCAATTTAAAGCTATGTCCCCTCGTGCTAGCCAGCACCATCTGAGGAAAAAAGCTCTCACTATCCACCCTATCTAATCCTCTGATCATTTTGTATGCCTCTATTAAGTCACCTCTTAACCTTCTTCTCAGCCTCAAGTCCCTCAGCCTTTCCTCATAAGACCTTCCCAGCATACCAGGCAACATCCTGGTAAATCTCCTCTGCACCCTTTCCAATGCTTCCACATCCTTCTTATAATGCGGCGACCAGAACTGTACGCAATACTCCAAGTGCGGCCACACCAGAGTTTTGTATAGTTGCAGCGTGACTTCATGGCTCCGAAACTCAATCCCTCCACCAATAAAAGCTAACACACCGTACGCCTTCTTAATAACCCTATCAACCTGGGTGCCAACTTTTAGGGATCTATGCACATGGACACCGAGATCTCTCTGCTCATCGACACTACCAAGTATCTTACCCATTAGCCCAGTACTCTGTATTCCTGTTACTCCTTCCAAAGTGAATCACCTCACACTTTTCTGCATTAAACTCTATTTGCCACCTCTCAGCCCAGTTCTGCAGCTTATCTATGTCCCTCTGTAACCTGCAACATCCTTCCGCACTGTCCACAACTCCACTGACTTTAGTGTCATCCGCAAATTTACTAACCCATCCGTCTATGCCCTCATCCAGGTCATTTATAAAAATGACAAACAACAGTGGCCCCAGAACAGATCCTTGCGGTACACCACTAGTAACTGAACTCCAGGATGAACATTTCCCATCAACCACCACCTCCTGTCTTCTTACAGCTAGCCAATTTCTGATCCAAACCGCTAAATCACCCTCAATCCCATGCGTCTGTATTTTCCGCAATAGCTTACCATGGGGAACCTTATCAAACGCTTTACTGAAATCTATATACACCACATCAACTGCTTTACCCTCATCTACCTCTTTGGTCACCTTCTCAAAGAACTCACGACCTACCCTTCACAAAACCGTGCTGACTCCCCCTAATCAAATTATTCCTTTCTAGGTGATTATAAATCCTATCTCTTATAACCCTTTCCAAAACTTTGCCCACAACAGAAGTAAGGCTCACTGGTCTATAATTACCAGGGTTGTCTGAACTCCCCTTCTTGAACAAGGGGACAACATTTGTCATCCTCCAGTCTTCTGGCACTATTCCTGTAGACAATGATGACATAAAGCTCAAAGCCAAAGGCTCTGCAATCTCCTCCCTAGCCTCCCAGAGAATCCTAGGATAAATCCCATCCGGCCCAGGGGACTTATCTATTTTCACACTTTCCAGAATTGCTCACACCGCCTCCTTATGAACCTCAATCCCATCTAGTCCAATAGCGTGTATCTCAGTATTCTTCTTGACAACATGGTCTTTTTCCTGTGTGAATACTGACGAAAAATATTCATTTAGTGCCTCTCCTATCTCTTTGGACTCCACGCACAACTTCCCACTGCTGTCCTTGACTGGCCCTAATCTTACCCTCATCATTCTTTTATTCCTGACATACCTATAGAAAGCTTTAGGGTTTTCCTTGATCCTACCTGCCAAAGACTTCTCATGTCCCCTCCTGGCTCTTCTTAGCTCTCTCTTTAGGTCCTTCCTGGCTAACTTGTAATTCTCAAGCGCCCTAACTGAGCCTTCACGTCTGATCTTTACGTAAGTCTCCTTCTTCCTCTTCACAAGAGATTCAACTTCTTTAGTAAACCACAGTTCCCTCACTCGACCACTTCCTCCCTGCCTGACAGGTACATACTTATCAAGGACACGCAGTAGCTGTTCCTTGAACAAGCTGCACATTTCAATTGTGCCCATCCCCTGCAGTTTCCTTCCCCATCCTATGCATCCTAAATCTCGCCTAATCCCATCATAATTTCCTTTCCCCCAGCTATAACTCTTGCCCTTTGGTATATACCTATCCTTTTCCATCGCTAAAGTAAACGTAACCGAATTGTGGTCACTGTCACCAAAGTGCTCACCTACCTCCAAATCTAACACCTGGCCTGGTTCATTACCCAGTACCAAATCCAATGTGGCCTCGACTCTTGTTGGCCTCTCTACATACTGTGTCAGGAAACCCTCCTGCACACATTGGACAAAAACTGACCCATCTAAAGTACTCGAACTATAGCGTTTCCAGTCAATATTTGTAAAGTTAAAGTCCCCCATAACAACTACCCTGTTACTTTCGCTCCTATCCAGTATCATCTTTGCAATCCTTTCCTCTACATCTCTGGAGCTTTTCGGAGGCCTATAGAAAACTCCCAATAGAGTGACCTCTCCTTTCCTGTTTCTAACCTCAGCCCATACTACGTCAGTAGATGAGTCCTCATTAAACGTCCTTTCTGCCAACATAATACTGTCCTTGACTAACAATGCCACACATCCCCCTCTTTTACCACCTTCCCTGATCTTACTGAAACATCTAAACCCCGGAACCTGCAACAACCATTCCTGTCCCTGCTCTATCCATGTCTCCGAAATGGCCACAACATCGAAGTCCCAGGTACCAACCCATGCTGCAAGTTCACCCACCTTATTCCGGATGCTCCTGGCGTTGAAGTGGACACACTTCAAACCACCTTCCTGCCTGCTGGTACACTCCTGTGACCTTGAAACTTTATTCATGACCTCACTATTCTCAACCTCCTGTACACTGGAGCTACAATTCAGCTTCCCATCTCCCTGCTGAATTAGTTTAAACCCTCCCGAAGAGCATCAGCAAATTTCCCCCCCAGGATATTGGTCCCCCTCTGGTTCAGGTGTATTTTCTTGTCGCCGAAGACTCTCACTCTCACTGTTAACGACCGGCCAATCGTTGTGTCATCTGCAAACTTACTAATCCTACTGCCCCCCCCCCCCCCGCATCTTCCCGGCCCCCAACATAGCCAACAATGTCATTTATATAAATGACGAATAATCAGGGGCCCAACAGAGATCCATGTGGTACGCCACTGGACAGTGGCTTCCAGTCACTAAAGCAGCCTCCTGTCATCACCCTCTATCTTCTACAAGTGAGCCACCTCCTCAAAAAGTTCAATCAAATTTGTTACACATGTCCTCCCTCTGACGAAGCCATGCTGACTATCCCTCATCAAGTCTTGCCTCTCCAAGTGGAGATAGATGCTCTCCTTCAGAAGTTTCTCCTATAGTTTCCCTACCACTGATGTGAGACTCACTGGCCTGGAGTTCCCTGGTTTATCTTTGTAACCCTTCTTAAATAGCAGAACCACATTAGCTGTTCTCCTGTCATCTGCACCTCCCCCGTGGCCAGTGAGGAATTGAATATTTGGGCCAGAGCCTCTGCAATCTCCTCACTTGCCTCCCACAGCAGCCTGGGACACAATTCATCCGGACCTGGAGATTTGTCCACTTTTAAGCGTGCCAACACCTCCAATACCTTATCCTTCCCTACGTCAGTTTGCTCAAGAACCTCGCAGTGTCTCTCCCTGAATTCCATACCATCGTCCTCATTCTCTTGGGTGAAGATGGATGTGAAGTATTCATTCAACCCTCGACCAGTGTCCTCTGGTTCCATCCACAGATTGCCCCCTTGGTCTCCAATTGGCCCCACTCATCCCTGGTTCTCCTCTCCCCATTGATCTACCTATAGAATAACTTGCGATTATCCCTCCTTTTATCAGCTAAATATTTCTCATATCCCCTCTTTGCTTTCCGAATTGCTTTATTAATTGGGTCAACATACTGGGTGTGCAGGAGGTGTACAAAGTCTGGGTATACAGGAGGTGAACACAGTATGGGTGTACAGGAGGTGAACACAGTATGTGTGTACAGGAGGTGTACAATGTCTGGATGAACAGGAGGTGTACACAGTGCTAGGTGCAGAGGAGGTGTACACAAACTTGTTGTACAGGAGATGTACACCGTCTGGGTGTCCAGGAGGGATACACAGTCTGCGTGCACAGGAGATGTACATAGTTTGAGTGTACAGGAGGGATACACCGTCTGGGTGTACAGCAGGTGCACACAGTCTCGGTATACATGAGGTGTTCACAATCTGGATTTACAAGGGGTGTACACAGTCTGGGTTCAGAGGAGGTGTACAAAGACTGGGTGCACAGGATATGTACTCAATCTGGGTGAACAGGAGGTGTAGACAATCTGGATGTACAGGAGGTATACACAGTCTGAACCTGACATAGGGTCATCTGGACTCGAAACGTCAGCTCTTTTCTCTCCTTACAGATGCTCCGAGACCTGCTGAGATTTTCCAGCGTTTTCTCTTTTGATTTCTGAACTCTAATGTCCTGCTGAAACCTGCCCCCACTGGACGTGTGGAGGTAGCAAGGGACACAAGGCACAGAATTAACCCGAATCCTCCCCACTTTACTAAACATCCACATTTCCCTCAACTCTCAGTGTTTGACTCTCTGCATCTATTATAAAGCGGAGGCGATGGCCTAATGGTATTATCACTTGATTATTAATCCAGAGACTCAGCTAATGTTCTGGGTACCGGGGTTTGAATCCCACCATGGCAGCTAATAGAATTTGAATTTAATTAAATATAGCTGGATTTAAGAATGTACTGATTGCCATGAAACCGCTGTCGATTGTTGGAAAAAAACACATCTGGTTCATTAATGTCCTGTAGGAAAGGAAATCTGCTGTCCTCAACTGGTCTGGCCTACTTGTGATTCCAAAACCACAACAATGTGATTGATACTCAACTCCCGTCCAAGGTCAACTAGAGATGGGCAATTGATGCTTGCCTGCCAGCGACGACCATGTTCCACAAACGAATAAAAAACCTGGTAAAGTTGTGTTTGTGATTCTGGCATTTTCCATGAGGGGTAGCTTGGGAAGTGTGTGTGATTCTGACATTCTCCACTAGGGGTACAGTGGGAAAGCTGTGTGTGTGATTCTGACATTCTCCACTAGGGGGTAGAGTGGGAAAGATGTGTGAGTGTGTGTTTGTGTGTGCGTGTGTGATTCTGACATTGTCCACTAGGGGGTAGAATAGTAAAATGTGTGGATGTGTGTGTGTGCGTGTGTGATTCTGACATTCTCCACTAGGGGGTAGAGTGGTAAAGATGCGTGTGTGTGTGTGTGTGTGTGTTTGTGATTTTGACATTCTCCACTGGGGGTAGAGTGGTAAAGATGTGTGTGTGTGCGCGCGCGTGTGTGGGTTCTGACATTCTCCACGAGGGGGGAGAGTGGTAAAGGTGTGTGTGTGTGTGTGTGTGTGTGATTCTGACATTCTCCACTAGGGGGAGAGAGTGGTAAAGATATGTGTGTGTGTAATTCTGACATTCTCCACTAGGGGGGGAGAGTGGTAAAGATGTGTGTGTGTGTGTGTGTGATTCTGACATTCTCCACTAGGGGGGGAGAGTGGTAAAGATATGTGTGTGTGTGTGTGTGTGTGTGTGTGATTCTGACATTCTCCAATGGGGGGGGGGAGAGTGGTAAAGATGTGTGTGTGTGTGTGTGTGTGTGATTCTGACAACCTCCACGAGGGATAGATTGGTAAAGTGTGTGTGATTCTGACATTCTGCTCTCGGGGATTGGTTGGAAAAGTGTGTGTGTGATTCTGACATTCTCAATTCGGGGTGAGATTGGTAAAGGTGGTGTGTGACCCCCAGTCTGGTTGGCCCTGTATTCTGGCTGGTTCCGCCCCTGGATAGGAACAACCAGGAGCCCAGATGAAGGTATTCTGTAGTATTCTATTTCCAAAGATATCCTTTATGGATAAATCTGTGAGAACATTATAAACAATACAGAATGACCATCACACAAGAAGCAAGAATATTCGGGCTCTTTACAAACATCCAGTAACATTCTGAGATGCTTCAATACAGTCAACGAAATGTTTTGGACATTTTACAATGGTTTACAAATGTTGTAAAGGTATTTTAAAGGTTATCTACACAGAAAAACTGCACTGCGAGGTGCTTCAGTACAACTGAGATTCATGTGATATTCCCTGTATACATTCAGTGAGTTTTACAGCCCGAGGAGGTTCTGCTCCCCTCGGTTCACTGTGGTTAAAAAAGTCTTCAACAGTGAAAAGAATGGAGAGCTGATAGGATCTGGATTAGTGCAGTGTCAAAAACCAACCAGATAGTGATATGTCCCAATCCCATCTGTGAGACTGACAGAACTGAATGTGGATTTAGATCGGGGACGGAGGTTAATTGTAATTGGGAGTTGGAGATAAGTGAGAGGGTGTGTGTAACAGTGGGTATGTGGGAGATGGAACAGACTGTGCACACAGTAATGAAGCAGAGATACATTACAGTACAGAAATGTACCCTATCCATCACCCCACCTGCTGTTTCAGCAAGGATTGAACACATTCACCTCATTGACGGACATGTTAGAGAACGAGTTACAATTAATGTCATTGCAGAATTGAGGGATACTGAGAGCAAATATCCAAAAAAAATTTGCAGCCGTCCTGAAATTAGATGCTGAATTGAAAAATTAAGACAATAACCAGGAGAAGTGTTTAAAACATATGTAAAGATTAACACAAGAAACAGAGAATTGATGAGGAAATGAAAGATAACAAGGGGAACACTTGCTGGGACAATATATGGAAATGGGGAAACAACGTACACATTCATCCATGGATTTGTCTCCTGTCTCATGTTGCAGTGTTGGGCAGCACAGTGGCAGAGTGGTTCGCACTGCTGCATCACAGCATCCTTGCTGAAACAGCAGGTGGGGTGATGGATAGGGTACATTTTTAGTTCAGGCAGGCACCATGATTGGTGTAGTATTGGAGGGCCAAAGGGTCCGTTCCTGTGCTATACTGTTCTTTTTTCTTCTTTGTTCATAGCGAGAGGATTTGAGTATCGTGATAGGGGTGTTATGCTGCAACTGCATTGGGCGTTGGTGAGCCCACACCTGGAGCATTGTGTGCAGTTTTGGTGTCCTTATCTGAGGAAGAATGTCCTTGATATATAGGGAGTGCAGCAAAGGTTTACCCGGCTGATTCCTGGGATGGAAGATCTGTCATATGAGGAGCGACTAAGTCGGTTAGGATTATATTCACTGGAGTTCAGAAGAGTGAGAGGGGATCTCACAGAGACTTATAAAATTCTAACAGGATTAGACAGGGTCGATTCAGAAGGAATGTTCCCAATAGTGAGGGAGTTCAGAACTAGGGGTCATAGTTTGAGGATAAGCGGTAAACGTTTTTGGACAGAGATGAGGAGAAATTTCTTCACCGACAGAGTGGTGAATGTGTGGACCTCACGACCACAGGAAGTGTTTGAGCCCAAAATGCTGTGTGATTTCAAGAACAAAGAACAAAGAAAATTACAGCACAGGAACAGGCCCTTCGGCCCTCCAAGCCTGCACCGACCATGCTGCCCGACTGAACTAAAACCCCCCACCCTTCCGGGGACCATATCCCTCTATTCCCATCCTATTCATGTATTTGTCAAGACGCCCCTTAAATGTCACTACCATATCCGCTTCCACTATCTCTCCCGGCAACAAGTTCCAGGCACCCATTACTCTCTGTGTAAAAAATCTGCCTCATACATCTCCTTTAAACCTTGCCCCTCGCACCTTAAACCTGTGCCCCCTAGTAATTGACTCTTCCATCCTGGGAAAAAGCTTCTGACTATCCACTCTGTCCATGCCCCTCATAATCTTGTAGACTTCTATCAGGTCGCCCCTCAACCTCCGTCGTTCCAGTGAGAACAAACCAAGTTTCTCCAACCTCTCCTCACAGTTAATGCCCTCCAGACCAGGCAACATCCTGGTAAACCTTTTCTGTACCCTCTCCAAAGCATCCACATCCTTCTCATAGGGTGGCGACTAGAATTGAACAGTATATTCCAAGTGCGGCCTAACTAAGGTTCTATAAAGCTGCAACATGACTTGTCAATTTTTAACCTCAATGCCCCAGCCGATGAAGATAAGCATGCCGCATGCCTTCTTGACTACCTTCTTCACCTGCATTGCCACTTTCAGTGACCTGTGTACCTGTACATCCAGGTCCCTTTGCCCATCAATACTCTTAAGGGTTCTGCCATTTACTGTATATTTCCTATTAGCCCTTCAAAACGCATTACCTCACATTTGTCCGGATTAAATGCCTCGAGTTTTCAAGAAGAAATTAGTTATAGCTCTTGGGGCTAAACGGGTCAAGGGATATGGGAGGAAGTGGGGATCAGGATACACCCACAGTCAGTCCGTGTGGTGTAGGTACACCCACATTGCTGTTAGGGAAGGAGTTCCAGGATTGTTATTGGACATCAGTCAGTCCCGTGTGATGTCGGTACACCCACATTGCTGTTAGGGAGAGAGTTCCAGGATTGTTATTGGACATCAGTCAGTCCTGTGTGGTGTCGGTACACCCACAGTGCTGTTAGGGAGGGAGTTCCAGGGTTTTGAATACACAGTAAATGGTACACTTTGAAATAGGACACAGGAGGAGGTTGATCTTCAATCGTGTTTGTATCACATCTCGGCCTTTTGGCAAAGATCAAGTGTAGTATGGATTGGATGCTGCACTTGGTTGAGGTCATTAGGTTACACTGAAGCTTCATATGTTTCATATGAAGCAATTTTTAAAAGCGGCATCTCGGCCTTTTGGCTAAGATGCAAATGAGCTCAAGTCTTGGAGGAGGAACCTCCCCCTTCTCCAATCAGCTTGGCTCATGTAGATCAGGCCCAGGACAGGGTGATTTGGTCTCTCGCCCTGTCTTGTCAGCCTGGATCTGAAATGTCTCAACCTGTTGAGACTTTGAATTGGATTTGATTTGATTTGATTGAATTGGAAAAGTAACAAAAAAAAAAAATCCCTCATTGCTCCTTGAAATGAGTGTCTCGCCAGACCATTTCATTGGGAACTTTAAGAGAAAACTGTGAGTCACATGTCGTCATGATGTGGAGATGCCGGCGTTGGACTGGGGTAAACACAGTAAGAAGTTTAACAACACCAGGACTTCCTACAGAAACTCGGCACACATGGAGCAGTTGAACCAGGAGCGCTCCTCGTCACAATGGATGTCTCGGCACTCTACACCAGCATCCCCCATGACGATGGCATTGCTGCAACGGCCTCAGTGCTCAGCGCCAACAACTGCCAGTTTCCAGATGCAATTTTACATCTCATCCGCTTCATCCTGGACCAGAACATCTTCACCTTCAACAACCAGTTCTTCATCCAGACACACGGAACAGCCATGGGGACCAAATTTGCACCTCAATATGCCAACATCTTCATGCACAGGTTCGAACAAGACTTCTTCACCGCACGGGACCTTCAACCGATGCTATACACTAGATACATCGATGACATTTTCTTCCTTTGGACTCATGGTGAACAATCACTGAAACAACTCTATGATGACATCAACAAGTTCCATCCCACCATCAGGCTCACCATAGACTACTCTCCGGAATCGGTTGCATTCTTGGACACGCGCATCTCCATTAAGGACGGTCACCTCAGCACCTCACTGTACCGCAAGCCCACGGATAACCTCACGATGCTCCACTTCTCCAGCTTCCACCATAAACACGTTAAAGAAGCCATCCCCTACGGACAAGCCCTCCGTATACACAGGATCTGCTCGGATGAGGAGGATCGCAACAGACACCTCCAGACGCTGAAAGATGCCCTCATAAGAACAGGATATGGCGCTAGACTCATTGATCAACAGTTCCAACGCGCCACAGCGAAAAACCGCACCGACCTCCTCAGAAGACAAACACGGGACACAGTGGACAGAGTACCCTTCGTTGTCCAGTACTTCCCCGGAGCAGAGAAGCTACGGCATCTCCTCCGGAGCCTTCAACATGTCATTGATGAAGACAAACATCTCGCCAAGGCCATCCCCACACCCCCACTTCTTGCCTTCAAACAACCGCACAACCTCAAACAGACCATTGTCCGCAGCAAACTACCCAGCCTTCAGGAGAACAGTGACCAAGACACCACACAACCCTGCCACAGCAACCTCTGCAAGACGTGCCGGATCATCGACACAGATGCCATCATCTCACGTGAGAACACCATCCACCAGGTACACGGTACATACTCTTGCAACTCGGCCAACGTTGTCTACCTGATACGCTGCAAGAAAGGATGTCCCGAGGCATGGTACATTGGGGAAACTATGCAGACGCTGCGACAACGGATGAATGAACACCGCTCGACAATCACCAGGCAAGACTGTTCTCTTCCTGTTGGGGAGCACTTCAGCGGTCACGGGCATTCGGCCTCTGATATTCGGGTAAGCGTTCTCCAAGGTGGCCTTCGCGACACACGACAGCGCAGAGTCGCTGAGCAGAAACTGATAGCCAAGTTCCGCACACACGAGGACGGCCTCAACCGGGATATTGGGTTCATGTCACACTATTTGTAACTCCTACAGTGGACCTGCAGAGTTTCACTGGCTGTCTTGTCTGGAGACAATACACATCTTTTTAGCCTGTCTTGATGCTCTCTCCACTCCCATTGTTTTGTTTCTTAAAGACTTGATTAGTTGTAAGTATTCGCATTCCAACCATTATTCATGTAAATTGAGTCTGTGTCTTTATAAGCTCTGTTTGTGAACAGAATTCCCACTCACCTGAAGAAGGGGCTAAGAGCTTCGAAAGCTTGTGTGGCTTTTGCTACCAAATAAACCTGTTGGACTTTAACCTGGTGTTGTTAAACTTCTTACTGTGTCACATGTCGGCCAGACCAGGTAAGGATGGCAGATTTCCTTCCCTCAAGGACATTAGTGAAGTAGGTGGGTTTTTACAACAATGGCCACCGTTAATTCCAAATTTTGAAGCAGTGATCTCAATTTCGATCGATCAATATCCTAATTTCTGGCCATAACTCATGACGTCCTCCATGAAATGGGAACCGTATGCCAACGTCCAGGCAGATGTTCCATGAATCACAGCTGCTGGGATCCAGTATAAATGCTCACTGGTGTGGCTATGCTCTGCCTCACCAGCCCAGCCATCTGTTTAGCTTTTCAAAATGCAATGCTGCTGAATATTGCACAGGAGGAACACCCTGTTTACCTTGTCAGGGCAGTTTGAACAGCTCAGAGCATTGCTTCATGTCACCAGGAAAGGTCAGAGATTGGAACTAAAACAGAGAAATCGTTTAACGAAAATCAGATGGATATATTGACAGTGAATCTCACTCACCTCTCACAGTGATGTTTATGGGGTCACTATCACCCGAGGTTAGGTTCCTTCCATTCACATCCGCTTCATACCGACAGGTATAATTTCCTATTTTAGAGTGATCAATATTCTTGACGGTGAAGGTGACGGAATGTGTGTCTGCAGCAGGAGACTTGACGCTGACTAATTCCATTTCTCCTTGTCTGTATAAGTAAAATGCAATGGCAGGATTGTCGCGGGGGCTGCTACAGTTAAAGGTGACATCTCCACCCTGAGCAGCAACATCAGAAT
Organism: Mustelus asterias; assembly: GCF_964213995.1. Taxonomy (NCBI): domain Eukaryota; kingdom Metazoa; phylum Chordata; class Chondrichthyes; order Carcharhiniformes; family Triakidae; genus Mustelus; species Mustelus asterias. The sequence continues at coordinate 132,527 of NW_027590184.1, forward strand.
CCACCCAGAAATGTGGCTGATTCAGAACTGCAATTGGAAAGAGAGAAGTGGTGACGATTGATTGCAAATTCAATGCTGAGTTCTAGGAAGCAGATTATTACTGGTCCTTTGTAATGGCCTCACGGTGGCACAGTGGTTAGCACTGTTGCCTCACAGCTCCAGGAACCAGGGTTCAACTCCGGCCTTGGGTCACTGTCTGTGTGGAGTTTGCACATTCTCTCCATGTCTGCATGGGTCTCCTCCGGGTGCTCCGTTTTCTCGCACACTCCAAAGATACGCAGGTGAGGTGGATTGGCCAGGCAACATTGCCCGTTAGTGTCACAGGGATTAGCAGGGTAAATCTGTGGGGTTATAGGATAGGGCCTTGCTGGGATTGTTGTCAGTGCAGGCACGATGGGCTAAATGGCCTCCTTCTGCACTGTGGGGATCCTATGAACACAGTAAGAGTTTTAACAACACCAGATTAACACAGTATCCTATGATGCATGGGCCCAAGATGTGCAGGTGAGGTGGATTGGTCATGCTAAATGCTAAACAGCGTCGCAGGGTCACGTGGAAAGATCAGCCACGCACTGAATGGTGGAGCAGACCCGAGGGGTCAAATGTCCTATTCCTGTTCCTAATTCTTCTGTTCTGATGAGAATGCAGTTCGGAAATGTTGGGGATTTGATTCTGAAGGAACAAAGGAACTATTACACATCGGGGGGACTTTCAGGAATTCAGCACAATCCCAATAATAAACTTTACAGCTAATGAGGTACTATTGGAATATAATCACTCTTTCAATGCGGAGACCCCAGCAGAATAAATGTACACAGCAAGATCCCATCAGCAAAAATGTGTCGTTGAGCTGATAATGTTTTAGCTCACACCCTGATGTTGATTACAGGCTGCATATTCACCCAGAAGCGCCGAGAACCAGCCCAGGAATTCAACAGAGATTGTTGAACTCGACTGTGGAGTTCCACTTCAATAGAGTGTCAGTGTGTCTCCGACAGTGCAGCGCCCCCTCAGTACTGGCACCGGGGGAAGTGTCAGCCTGGGTTATGGAGCTCAAATCCTAGAGTATATACATCTACCTCCAACACCAGGGCGGCACGGTAGCACAGTGGTTAGCACTGCTGCTTCACAGCTCCAGGGATCTGGGTTCGATTCCCGGCTTGGCTCACTGTCTGTGTGGAGTTTGCACATTCTCCTCGTGTCTGCGTGGGTTTCCTCCGGGTGCTCCGGTTTCCTCCCACAGTCCAAAGATGTGTGGGTTAGGTTGATTGGCTATGTTAAAATTGCCCCTTAGTGTCCTGGGATGCGAAGATGAGAGGGATTAGCGGGTAAAATATGTAGGGATATGGGGGTAGGGCCTGGATGGGATTGTGGTCGGTGCAGACTCGATGGGCCGAATGGCCTCTTTCTGTACTGTTGGGTTTCTATGATTTCTATGAACAGTGCAGCACTCCCTCAGTACTCACAGTGGGGTTCATTAAAAATTGTGGATGTTTAACCCACAGCGTCTGTCATGGGAGAGACATGGATACATGATCTGTCAAATTAGGTAGGTATTGAACCTGGTGGTTCCTCTCCAAGTCACTCACCACTTTGACGTGGAAATATGTTGTAATTCCTTCACTGTTACTGTGTCAAAATCCTGAAATTATCTCCCTAACAGCACTGTGGGTGTACCTGTACTTCAGGGACTGCAGTGGTTCAAGAAGTCATGATGTGGAGATGCCGGCGTTGGACTGGGGTAAACACAGTAAGAAGTTTAACAACACCAGGTTAAAGTCCAACAGGTTTATTTGGTAGCAAAAGCCACACAAGCTTTCGGAGCTCTAAGCCCCTTCAGGTGAGTGGGAATTCCCACTCACCTGAAGAAGGGGCTTAGAGCTCCGAAAGCTTGTGTGGCTTTTGCTACCAAATAAACCTGTTGGACTTTAACCTGGTGTTGTTAAACTTCTTACTGTGGTTCAAGAAGGCAGCTCACCACCACCTTCTCAAGGGTAACTAAAGATGGGTAATGAAGGCAAATGATATGTTCGCCTTCATTGCAATATCCTGTGTACATTAACATTTTTCAATCTGTCACCATTTAAACAATTCTCTGCTGTTCTGTTTCTCTGGGCAAAGTGGATAATTTCACATTTATTCACACCATACCTGTGCCTGCCATGTATTTACCCACTCATTCAACTTGGCTAATTCACCTTGAAGTCCTCCTCACTACTCACATTCCCAGCAATTTTTATTTTTATTGTAGTCTGAGCAGAAGCAGGCAGATTTTGATGAAACAGAATGATGACCTTGTGAAACTGCAATCTGTGCCTCGGAAGTGAATTCTATAATTGGTGCAGTGCTGTGTTGTGAATGGAATAACTTTAAGGTAGATTGGTCTGATCAACACTGGTGTTTGGGGATCTCAGCCACTGGTGATAAGATGAGCTCAGGTTCAGTTGTGGGTCAGGTTTCAGCGACCAAGCGGCACGGCTGCAGTTAGACACCAGCACCCTCCCTGTCTGAAAATATTCCCGTCTGCAACGCTGTAAAGATTTGATGATACGCTGCCGACATGTGGTGAAAAATGAAAAGAGACGATGGGTTTGGTGAGGGGAATCAAACAAGTGGTGATGAATGCAGTTTCACAAAATATTCTTCTTTCATCAAAGCTGCCTGCTTCATTTCTGACTCCAATAAATTTCCTCATGGGCAGTCAGCAGGCGACACTAAAGTTTGCAGTGGGAGCTGATTTGCAGAGGAACAGCGATGGCAAGAAGGTGGAGAGGTCTTGAGAAGCAACAACTTCCCAATTCCAACAGAAAGGTCCCATTGGGAATCAGGATTCAGGGAGTTCGACCTGGCTTTGTTTTGTCGAGTATTTTCTCAGTGACTATCCACGTTCATAGGTCGCAAATGTCCCAATTCTCCGACTCTAGCTTGAGGTGGGAGAGTTTTTGGGAAGATTAAACTTTTTGGGCAATTCCCAGTGGTCATCGCATTGGAATTTCAGCAGGTCTGGAAGATCTGAGTTGACATTTTTCACTGCAGTCATAAATATTGTGCAGCAATGTGATAGCTTTATTAAATGATGGAATGACACAGGGACAGGATCGATTAACACAGGTTGTTTACAATAGTTCAGATTTGACCAATGAAGCAGCCATTAGTTTCCTTTTTCAGAATTTTTGAGGTTTATTTGATGTGCTGACGGGCTGTTTAATCAATAATTAAATCAAAACGTGAAATTGACTGAAATTAAACAGCATTAGGAAGAATAATTTTCCCCATTTACATCACACATTTGTGAATTCAATCACATAAAACGTTAACAGGAGTTGAGCACAATGCTTATTGCAGAATATGCAGATGTTCCAGCCGCTGAAGGACCGGAACATTCTAATCACAGCTCAGTCTGTTACTTATTAACTAGAAATAATCCAAGATATTACAATCATTTCTCTTCCAAATGGGAAAATAACCTGTGATGGAAATTCTGTCAATTCAGGCTAGTAGATTTTGTTGACACACTGAAAAGACTGGACACTGAGACGAATAGTATTAAGATCCAAATACATTACAGCATAATTGATCTTAATTGATGCAGTGTTTGTTTTGATTTAAATTAATGCAGTGTTCTGTTGTTTTGTTTCCCCCTGGGATTCTGTGATGTTAATGTAATCCTACTTGTGATAATAAAGAAACTGAAACTGATTGGGATTATTGACAGGTCTGGTCATTGACTGGGTGAAGCTGGGTTTACACAGAATTTGCAGCTTCGATGTTGCTTTTGAGTTGAGAGAGACGAGTGCCTCCCTTTTCCCCTCTCTGCAGTCTGGAGACTGGGGCTGTCAGAGACTAGGTTTGCTCCTCTGAAGTTTTGTTGTTTTGAGGATATATCTTTCTCTGAAAAATGCTGTCTGGATCTCTGTCCAGAAGTGTTTAAAAAGCTGGAAATCTAGCCTCACGTAAGCACCTGTCGTTTCGGTGGGAACTGGTTCGACAGAAGGGGTTTATGTCTCTGGGGTGTTGCTTTAATTTGGAACAACAGAGATAGCTAACTGTTAAATCATAGAAATCATAGAAACCCTACAGGACAGAAAGAGGCCATTCGGCCCATCGAGTCTGCACCGACCACAATCCCACCCAGGCCCTACCCCCATATCCCGACATATTTACCCACTAATCCCTCCAACCTACACATCTCAAGACACTCAGGGCAATTTTTAGCATGGCCAATCAACCTAACCCGCACATCTTTGGACTGTGGGAGGAAACCGGAGCACCCGGAGGAAACCCACGCAGACACGGGGAGAATGTGCAAACTCCACACAGACAGTGACCCAAGCCGGGAATTGAACCCAGGTCCCTGGAGCTGTGAAGCAGCAGTGCTAACCACTGTGCTACCGTGCCACCCACAATGAGGATAATACTTTGCCATGTCAAAGCAATTTGATTTGTAAAAGTTATGCAAATTTTTTTGTTATATTTTAACATGTTCTCACAAAGTTTGAACAAATGAACAATGAAAATTACAGCACAGGAACAGGCCAATCGACCTCCAAGCCTGCACCGATCATGCTGCCGGACTTAACTGAAACCCCCGACCCTTCCGGGGGGTGTATCCCTCTATTCCCATCCTATTCATGTATTTGTCAAGACGACCCTTAAAAGTCACGACCGTATCCGCTTCCACTACCTCCCCCGGCAAAGAGTTCCAGGCACCCACTACTCTCTGTGTAAAAAATCTGCCTTGTACATCTCCTTTAAACCTTGCCCCTCGCACCTTAAACCTCTGCCCCCTAGTAATTGACTCTTCCACCCTGGGAAAAAGCTTCTGACTATCCACTCTGTCCATGCCTCTCATAATTTTGTCGACTTCTATCAGGTCTCCCCTCAACCTCCGTCACTCCAGTGAGAACAAACCAAGTTTCTCCAATCTCTCCTCATAGCTAATGCCCTCCAGGCCAGGCAACATCCTGGTAAATCTTTTCTGTACCCTCTCCAAAGCCTCCACATCTTTCTGGTAGTGTGGCGACCAGAATTGAACACTATATTCCAAGTTTGCTTTGATAAAAGCTTCCAATTGGGTCAACCGAATCATAACTGGAGTGAAACAACATCTGCTAATCCCAATGTTAAAATGAAATATAAAATTTAGTGTCCAACCTAACTTCATAAAATACCTGTGAGTTTCTGATGTGGTCTTCAACACAAGTCTGGCATCTTCAAACAGAATTAAGTTTCTTATGGCTTAAAACTGGAACAAAACATTTAACTCAGTTGAGTCAATTATCATTATGATGTCTTTAACTCTTATATCAATAGTTCTCCATCTGTGTGTGTGCTTCTGTGTGTATGTGTGTGAGTTTGTGTTAGAGACAGAGCATGAGTGCGTGTGAGAGTGTACGAGTGTGTTCACATGTGTGTGTGTGTGTGTTTGTGTGTGTGGGTGAGAGTGAAGTGAGTACGTGTGTACATGAGAGGGAGAGAGAGAGCATGAGTGAGTTTGGGTGCAAGAGTGTGTGTGTGTGAGTGTGTGTGTTCATAGATATGAATCCATATCCAGACGGATATGATACCTTTTATAACATTCATTTTTGTAAGTGATCGAATGCAGTTGAATTATCGCATTGTAACTGAGTTAAGAGTTTAAGTTGATGAACAATTTTCACACACAGTTCACCAATCTCAGCTGCAGGAATTGTATCTGTCGTTCAGGTTCATCTCATAACCTCGTGCTTCTAATTGGAATGTGCTTCACTTGTGTGTATTTATATCAGATGTGAGCTGTGAAAATCACTAACAGACAAATTCTCTCATTCAGAGAGATCAATTAATATTGAAATGTGGATATAAATGGACACACAGATATACAGAGATGTAAACATGTGTGTATATATAATGACCAGAACGAATGGAATAACTGAAATTGTTAATTTCAATGACATTCTGGGTTTTTATCTCCAGCTATTATTGATTAACTTTACTGTTTTGCTGGTGTTTATTTAAATAAACACTGACAATAGATTCACAAACACTGAGTCCAGAATGGTGATGAAGATGGACTCGGCCTGGGGTGGGGGTGGAGGGGGGTGTCTGGAACTTTCCTGCACTCAGGGTGTAGAGAGAGAAAATGTCTCAGCAGGTCTGACAGCATCTGTGGGGAGAGAGTCGAGCCAATGTTTTGAGTCTAGATGACCCTTTGTCAGAGCTCTAACGAAGGGTCATCCAGACTCAGCGGTGACTCTGTTCTCTCTCCACAGATGCTGTCAGACCTGCTGAGATTTTCCAGCATTTTCTGTTTTTGTTTCAGATTCCAGCATCTGCAGTATTTTGCTTCCCTCCCAATTTCACATCTCCCTTCAATGAAGAAATGTCTTCAATAAAACGGTCTAAACCCTTCTTATAAATGGTCCCAGAACTGCCCCCCCGCCACCCCCCAACCCCACCCCCCCACCCCGATAAACCTGAGTAACTAGAGCAACACCAGTACATTTCAATGTGAAACCACCATGTATTTATTGAGAAACTGAGAGAGCAGTGTTGTTTACAAACAGACTCGCAACAAATTATAAACCTATCAAAGCATCTTAAATTACTGGAACAGTAAAAAAACAGGGCTCTCCAGCAATAAACATGAGGAACAAATCCCTCAGAAATTAGAAATCTACCAAAGTGTCTTAAGTAACTGTAAGATCAAAAAAAAGGCACTTCCTGCAATAAACATGAGTAAAAAAATCATATCCAATTTCCTAATCCTGTTTCCCTCCACATCCTTTTTTCCCGTTAGCCTCAAGAGCGAAATCTAATTTCTTCTTGAAATCACGCAACGTTTTGGCCTCAACTACATTCTGTGGGAGTGAATTCCACACATTCACCACCCTCTGGGTGAAGAAATTTCTCCTCACCTCAGTTCAAAAAGGGTTACCCTCAAACTATTACCCCTAGTTCTGGACTCCCCGAACATTGGGAACTTTCTTTCTGAATCTACACTGTCTGATCCTGTTAGAATTTTATAAGTTACTACAAGATCCCCTTTCACTCTTCCAAACTCCAGTCAATATAATCCTAACCGATTTTGGTTAAAGAATTGAGGAGCGATTATTTGATGAGGAAGAGACAAATAAAGCATTTACTCTGATTGGAGAATCCATTCGGCAGAACACATAATCTTAAGCATATATAAAGACAGATTAGGAATAAAACTCGGGAAATTAGGAATTCATTGTCCCAAAAGGCTATTGATGAAGGAAGACAGTTTGCAAAAAAATGAGTTGATTCTTTTAGGTGTTGTCATCAAGGATTAGGGAGCAAAAACTGATAAAATGAAAAAAGCTACAAAAAGGCCCCATGCTGTCATTCACTAATAGCATCAGGATAGAGGGCTGAATGGCCGTAGAATCAGAATTCCCAAGGTGTTTCTTTAGCTGGAATGTGAGGTTGACTCATCGATGGGAGTGGAACCTCTCCAGCACTTTGTATCCCTCCTGTAAACAAAGCGTTTCCTTGGACCATTTTGGAAAGGGTGACAGGGCAATGGTCGTTGACTTGCTGGGACCCGGAATTCTTCCTCAGGATCAAGGGAGGTCCCCATCAGTGGTCTACAGCTTCACCTCTGCGTAGAGGGTGTTCTCCTCAACCTGGGCGATGTCTCGTCGACGCTGGCCCTGAAATGGACGGGGTGATGGGTCAGAGATTCGAGAAATTATCTTAAAAGTTGAGAAGAGTTCAGTGCTATCAGCTGATGAACGGGAGGGAGGGTACACGAGGAGGCAAAACATTCAACAGTGATTATGAACAGTTGTTGCTGGGGAGCGTGACTCAATACTAAATACTCTTAACTGGAGCAAAAGAACCTCATCCTCTGATGAGGCAACTTTCCAGCCTTCAGGATTCAACATTGGTGGCAGAGTGGCACAGTGGTTATCACTGCTGCCTCACAGCACCAGGAACCTGGATTCCATTCCTGCCTTGGCTCAGTCTGTGCAGAGTCTGCACGTTCTACCTTTGTCTCCGTGGTTTTTCTCCGGGTGCTCCAGTTTCCTCCCACAGTACGAAAGGCTGCTGAGGTGCATTGGCCATGCTAAATTCTACCTCAGCATCCTCAAACAGGTGAAGTGTGGCGACTGGGGGATTTTCACAGTGACTTCATTGCAGTGTTAATGCAAGCCTATTTGTGACACTAATAAATAAACTTTTAGCTTAAACATTGAGTTCAACAACTTCAGACTGAGCTCTCTCCTCTATCCTGACCACACCTTTAATCACATTATTTTGTACAACTGCCCCCCTCCCCCCACTCACTCCAACACCGCCCCACCCCACAGGACCATCTGTCACTTGTTTTTTCATTCTGCTTTTACACAGCTCTGACTCTCGTTATCCTATTAACACATTCAGCTATTTCACCCTTATGCTGCTAATAACATCTTATTTAGCCTATAACACTACCATTAACACACCTTCGTCTTTTCCCAGAAAGTCTTTTTTCTCCGAGTTCCCACCTTATGTCTGAACTTCTGCTCCGCTCCGACCTTCCGAACCTCTCTTAAACAGGACAACACCCACCACTTCCCCCTGCCTCCTCTCCTTAATTCTCAGGAAGTGTCATACTGACTTGAAATATTAACTCTGTCTCTCTCTCCCTCTCCACAGACTTTTTTCCAACGCTGCCTGTTTATTTATTAATGACTGTCTGCTAACGGTAACTTTTCCCAGTGATGTTATTGGCTGGGGTGTGGGATGAGTTGCTGAGTTTGGGAATAACAAGAAGGGCCTCACCAGCAGAATTTTGAGATGGTAAATGACGGTATCCAACCCTTACCCCTCCTTTCAGAACCCATTGACTTCAATGGGAAACGTCCTGGGAGAGACCAAGACCCAATCACCACGAGAACATGACAACACAGGAATATGATCAGGAGTCGGCCATTTGACCCCTCAAGCCTGCTCCTCTATTTGATAAGTTCAAAGTTTATTTATTTGCGTCCCAAGTAGGCTTACATTAACACTGCAATGAAGTTACTGTGAATATCCCCTCATCACCACACTCCGGCACCTGTTCGGCTACACTGAGGGAGAATTTAGCATGGCCATCGCACCTAACCAGCATGTCATGTACACACTCACACTCAAACACACACACTCAAACAAACCTATTCTCTTGTTCACACACTCAAACACGCACACACTCCCTCACACACACACACAATCAAACACACACATACACTCACAAACATTCTCTCTCTCACAAACACAAACGTACGCTGTCTGTCGCTCATCCACTCACTCTCCCTCTCTCTCTCCCTCTCTCTATCTGTCACATACACACGCAAACATACACACACACGGCCAATTAAAACTTACTTTGTCTCTCTTCTGCTTTGTCTGTAGGTTCAGAACGGCATCTAGAAAAAAAATAAATCAATTTGAAAACAACACATTGATGTTTGAATACTGACAATAATTCACCCTCGCCCTTTGCCCTTTGCCGCACTGCCGTACGGGGCCACCCTTCACTGGAACACTCCACTCCAACCAGAATATATCCACACAAATTCACCTCGCGACGCACAAACAATCTCACATCGATTCACAATTTCTTCTGTTCAAAGTATCTTTCTGTTATGTTCTCCATGTGAAATTCATCTGCTGTGATCACTTGTATAACACATCTCTGCTGATGGAAATTTGTCAGACTGGAATTAAAGTCAGCAAGCGGGATTGTCACTGCAGTGTCTGCACATTGCGAAGCACTGGCTTCTGAGAATAGTCACACACAACGTTTCTAAAATGTGGAGGTGGCCTATCTCTGTGTGCACACACACAGGCACAGAAAATAGGAGCAGCAGGAGGCCATTCGGCCCTTCCAGCGTGCTTCACCATTAATTATGATCATGGCTGATCATCCAACTCAATAGCCTGATTCTGCATTCCCCCATATCTTTTGATCCCCTTCGTCTCAAGACTTATATCCAACTGCTTCCTGAAAGCACAGCGTATTTTGGCCACAACTGCTTCATGTGGTAGTGAATTCCACTCTCTGCATGAAGACATTTCTCCTCATCTCTACCCTGTGGTTCTGGACACCCCCACCATTGAGAACATCCTTCCTGCATCCACCCTATCCAGTCCTGTTAGAATTTTATAGGTTTTTGTGAGATGCCCCTCTTTCTTCTGAACTCCAGTGAATACAATCCGAACTGTCTCAATCTCTCCTCATACATCAGCTTCATTGTGAGGGTCTCCCCATCCGCATTCAGCAGCTGACTATATATAAGATTGTCTGTGCTGGGTGAAGATCATCGCCTGGCATTTGTGTGGCACGAATGTTAGTTGCCACTTCTCAGCCCGAGTCTGGATATTGTCCAGATCTTGTTGCATTTGAGCAAGGACTGCTTCAGTATCTGAGGAGTTGTGAATGATGCTACACATTGTGCAGACATCAGCAAACATCCCCACTTCTGACATTATGATGGAGGGAAGGTCATTAATGAAGCAGCTAAAGATGATTGGGTCTGGGACACTATGCTGAGGGTGTCCTGCAGAGATGTCCTGGAGCTGAGATCACTGACACTATGTGCCAGGTATGACTCCAATCAATGGAGAGTTGCCCCCTGATTCCCATTGACTCCAGTTTTGCTGGGGCTCCTTGATGTCACACTCAGTTGAATGCAGCCTTGATGTCAAGGGCAGTCACTCTCACCTCACTGCTGGAGTTCAGCTCTTTTGTCCATGTTTGAACCAAGGCTGCAACGAGGTCAGGAGCTGAGTGAGCCTGGCGAAACCCAAACTGGGCGTCACTGAGCAGGTTATTGCTGAGCAGGTGCTGCTTGACAGCGCTGTCGATGGCCCCTTCCGCCACTTTACTGATGATCGAGAGTACACTGATGGGGCAGTAATTGGCTGGTTGGATTTGTCCTGTTTCTTGTGTACAGGACATACCTGGGCAGTTTTCCACATTGTCGGGTAGTCTGGTTGACACAAGGACATACGCTTATCAACCAAGTTACAAAAGCTGTAATAATTCTCCCCTCATGCTGATTCCTGAGATGCTGACAGATTCCGGAACATAAAGGATCATTCTGACTGCGGGAATGCAAAACTGAACTCACAAGTAAGGGTTTCGCTGCTGTGGTCAACAGAAGGCACTGTGTCCCTTCAAACAAGAGAAACAGTCAGTCAGTCATTTTATCTGTTGTGACCCCGGGTGTTAAATTCTGGAGACTGTTATCGAACTGACAACAGACGTGATTCCAGTGTCGAGTGTAAAATATTTCCCGATGGTACAGCCAGGTGCAATGTTCGTATTATACTGTTTCACTGAATATTTGTTACTGAGATTCAATTTAATAAAAACTTTGAAGGCTTTCAAAGCTGCACATTGATGAGTGTGTGTGTGTTCACTTTGGGTGTGAGATTGAGCGTCTGTATACTATTGAGTGTGCATGTGTTTTAAGTTTCAGTGAGAGCCTGAGTATGTTTGAGTGTCTGGGGTGAATGTATGTTTGAGTGTCTGGGGTGAGTGTGTGTTTGAGTGTCTGGGGTGAGTGTGTGTTTGAGTGTCTGGGCTGAGTGTGTGTTTGAGTGTGTGGGATGAGTGTGTGTTTGAGTGTCTGGGGTGAGTGTGTGTTTGAGAGTTTGTGTGTGCATGTGTTTGCCTCTGTGATTTTCACTGTGTTTGTTTACGGGCGTGTGAGTGTGATTGTGTTTTGTGTGTATGTATGTCTGTTAGTCTGCTTATCTACAAATAATTTACTCAGTGTGGGTTCGAGTTGGGGAACCGAGTGTCTTAAATACAAAAGATGCAATGCATCATAAGAGCACAAATTGTTCTGAACATTCAGTGATTGTGAGCATTGTGTAGAGAACAAGTCATTGAAATTTAACACTAATGGTCTCACCTGGGTTCACTGCTGCCTCCCCTCTTCCCTGGGAAACAAACACACGGGTTAGAAATCGAGAACCAGTTATTTGTCCACAAAATAGGAGCTTGAGAAATAATCAAAGAGCAGAGAGGCTCTCTGAGACTCCCAGTGGCCCATCGAACTGTGAATGGCGACTTCCTGGGTGATTGACTGGTTTACTGATTCCGAATCCTGGACTAAGTGCCTCGAATGATTAGTTAACCTCCCAACCTGAGTGGTTGCAGCTGAGGTGTCCATGGATGGTGCTGTGTGCGGCAATTATAAAGACAAATGTTTAATATTGACCACACAACAGTGTCATTGAGGGATGGGGGTGTGTGTAATGAAGGTGGAGATGTTAAAGGACAGAATTCAGAGTGTGACTGAGATCACTGTGCAGCCCAGGTTGAGCAAGTCATGGGGATCAGCATTGTGACCAGGAGGCGATAGGTGGAAGTGGCAATGGGAGAGAACAGTTCCAGGGAGGAGGAGGTCTGTTCTGCTCAGAGGTGGGAGGAATGTGCAAAGCATGAATGAAATGGAGAGTTCCGGTGAGTTAAGAATGACGATAATCCACGCTCGCACTCACACAAGAACAAGTCTGGAATATTTACAGAGTGGAAGATTGTTTGAGAGGCTTTGAACAGTAATCTTTGTGAGCAATGGGAACATTAATACAGCAGCCAATCGATCAAACACTCTCTCAATAATGCTGTCTGTGGATGTGGGGAACTGGGAAAGGAGAGAGGATTTCCTCAACACAGCAGCTTTGTTCATCAGATATAGGAGCAGAATTAGACCATTCGGCCCATCGAGTCCACTCTGCCATTTGATCATGGCTGATATGCTCCTCCTCCCCATAACCTTTCAACCCCTTATCAATTAAAATTCTGTCTAACTCCTCCTTAAATTCACTCACTGTCCCAGCATCCACCGCACTTTGGGGTCGCGAATTCCGCAGATTCACAACCCTTTGGGAGAAGTAGTTTCTCCTCAACTCTGTTTTAAATTTGCTGCCCCTTATCCTCAGACTATGACCTCTCGCCCGAGAAGGTCCCACCAGCAGAAGCATCCGCTCCACGTCTACTTTATCCATACCTTTTTATCATCTTGAATGCCTCAATTTGATCTCCCCTCATTCTTCTAAATTCCAGAGCGTGTCGGCCTAAACTGTTCAATCTCTCTTCATGCAACAAACCCCTCATCTCTGGATTCAATCTAGTGAACCTCCTCTGAACTGCCTCCAATGCCCTACATCTTTCCTCAAACACGGGGACCAAAACTGTGCACAATATTCCAGCTGCAGCCTCACCAATGCCTTGTATAGTTACAACACTGTCTCCTTACCTTTCTATTCTATTCCTTTAGCTATAAATTCAACATTCCATTTGCTTTCTTTATTATCTGCTGAAGCTGCATGCTAGTTTTTTGTGATTCCTGAACGAGGACACCCAGATCCCTCTGCACCGGAGCACCCCGAAGTCTCTCCCCATTTAGTTAATAAGTCGCCTTCCCATTTTTGCGACCAAAATGCATGACCTCACATTTCTCCACGTTAAACTCCATCTGCCACATTTTGGCCCATTCTCCTCCCCGATCTGTATCCATTTGTAAGGTTCTTATTCCCTCATTGCAACTTCCTGTTCCGCCTATTTTTGTGTCGTCTGCAAATCTGGGTATCGAGCCTTCTATCCCTGTATCCAAGTCATTGATATAGATTGTAATTAGCTGCGGCCCAAAGACTGAACCCTGTGTCACCCCAATAGTTACTTCTTGCCATCCAGAAAAAAAACATTTATCCCGTCTTTCTGTCTTCTGTCCATCAGCCGGCCACCGATCCAAGATAATAAATTACCCCGAATCCCATGTGAACTAACGTTGTGAATTAACCTTTTGTTTGGCACCTTATCCAATGCCTCCTGGAAGTCCAGATATATTACATCTACAGGATCCCATTCGTCACTTTGCTTGTTTCATCCACAAAGAACTCCAGCAAATTGTTCAAACATGATTTGCCTTTCATAAACCCATGCTGACTCTGATGGATGGTGTTTTGACTTTCCAAATGTCCTGATATTGCTTCCTTGATGATTGATTCTAACACTTTCCCAACAACAGATGTTAAACTAATTGGTCTGTAATTTCCCACCTTTTGCCTCCCTCACTTTTTGAACAAGAGAACATTCACATGATTCCAATCCACTGGAACCTTTCCTATGTCCAGGGAATTTTGGAATATGAGAACCAATGGATCCACTATCTCTACCGCCACTTCTTTTACTACCCTAGGATGTCGGCCATCAGGCCCGGGGGACTTATCTGCCCTCAATCCCAATAGTTTGCTCAGTACCTTTTCCCTATCAATGTTGATTATTCTAAGTTTTACCCTTTCTATTAACTCTGACTTGCCTGTTCCTATAGGAATGGTACGAGTGTCCTCCATCCTGAAAACTGAGGCAAAGTATTGATTTAGTATCTCTGTCATTTCAGTGTTCCCCACTATTAACTCTCCAGTTTCATCTTCCAAGGGACCAATGTTCACATTCTATTTGGTCAATGATTGACAAGAGCCATTGGCTCAGTGAATTGAAGATCAGAGAGTTGTTCCTCAGGGGATAGAGATGAAGAATTGGAGTGTGAGAAACACCTTCAGGGAAAGTGTCCATTGAGCAGTTTTGTTAGTCTAATGGAGGGGGTGAGTTTAAATGTGATGTGTGGGGTAATATCAAATAAAATGCCCATTTCATTCGATTAAACTAAATCAAATCAACTGAGAACGAATAAACATTCTGTTAATCTTTTTTTGGAAAACAATTAAACGAGGGATAAATCGGTAAATATTCTGTTAATCGTTTTGGCAAAACAATTAAACTAAATTAAATTAACTGAGGGACAAATCAAAAGGGGCAGTCCCCAAAAAGACAAAGTAGAAATGAAACTTAAAACATCAAACTAAAGTGTGATTAAAGGAGTCGATCATACACCCCAGTCCCTGCGGTGCCCAACGGGCACAGAAAGCCTCAACATTGCCCTCGAACACCGCATGCTCTCTCTCCAGGGTCACCTGGCCACAAATGTAACCGTGGCAGAGGGGCAGACAGTTGAGTCGGACGACCCCCCCCGGATGCCCGCTGCCTTGTTTATGGCAAATTCAGCCAGGCTCAGGAGCAGGTTCACGAGGAGGTCTTCCGCCTTCCCCGCCTCCTTCTGCACCGGGTGTCCGTCGATCAGGAGCGTGGGACTGAAGTGGAAACAAAACATCAACAGAAGGCTTTTCAAAGAACAAAAAAGAGTGTGCAGCCTGAGACACTCAACGTAGACATGACTCATGGACTCCACAAGATTGCAAAAAGGGAATCCTGGGGATCCCGTTAATTGGTGTAACCTTCGATTGTACAGAATTGCTGCCAGCATCACCCTCCACCTCAGATAGAGGTGGGGAGGAGGAGGTCAGCCGGGATATAGGGCGGGACATTTGAAAGAATCATTTTCTGGGCGGTGGTCTCAAGTGGGTCCACTGCCAGGAATGTTCCGCCCACCGTGAGCCCCTTTTCCAGGGTGAGGTGGATCGCCTGCTTGTCTTGAAGGAAAAGACAGCTTTGCCGTGCATTTTTGAGGCCGCTACAATGTCCGAGGGGCTGACAATCCCGGCCATTGCCTGGACACAAGCCTCGATGGCCATATTGGGGTGGGTGTAGCACTTCACCCAGAGTTTCTTGGTTACTAGTTTGAAAGTCCAAGCTTAATGTAAACCAGCTTGTTACTGCCTTGCTTTGTATTTCCTGCAATGTTCCAGATTCCATACCATCTCCTCTCTCAACAACCTGTATCAAACTATCTCTCCAAGCTCTCGCTCCATTCCTCATAACCTGATAGCTTTGTGGGGGAGGCATTCAAATGTGTTGGATCACCCTGTGTGACACTGTCACCAGCCAAGGCAAAGTTGAACCTGACTAAAATTAGCTGTATGGCTGTGGCCTGCATCACAAGCCCAGCCATCTGTTTAGCTCTTCAGAAGGCAATGCCGTTGAATATTCGATTGGCTACCTGACAGGTGATAGAGTTGATATTTCCTACTTTTCTATTGCACCCAAGTCTATTTTCGACCTACTATTCTTCAAACTTCAGCCTGAAATGGGGCTCCCCTACATCTGATGTCAGAGAGAAGAGGGTGGTTGCATTAGCCAATTGGTTCATAGTGATCATGAAGATACGACAGTTACCTTGGCATGTCTGACGACCAGTTCTTGCACTGAACCTGACCTACCTTTCCTCCAGAGGCAGAGCCCCAGCAGAGCGAGGATGAGAATCAGACCCACGGCAGAACCAATGCCAGCCACTAGGGAAGCCACAGAGCTATTTTCTGAATGAGATACAGGGAGAGAGAGCAGAACATTGTCAATGAACAGCTTCTACACGAGGTGAATAAGCTGGAACTGAATGCAGGACAGGAATTGAACCTGAAAAACTGCAGACACCAAAGTTAGCTCCAGACCAGAAGGAGAAAACAAAATAAAACAATGAGGTCGAATCATAACACCATCCAAAAGAGGAGGAGACATTTTGGCCCATCATGTCCGTGCTGTCCCATTAAATGCCCGACTCAATTAGTCCCACTCCCCCACCCATTTTTTTTGTTCCTCAACATCTGTTAACATTTCTTCCGATGAGTATTGTCAATTCTCCTTTGAGAGTTACCGAATATTCTTCCACTGTGATTTCTACAGGTGTTCCAGATCGCAGAAACCCGCTACATACAGGGAAACAAGAAACGAATATTAATCTCCATTCCGATTATTTTGTCAATTATCTTCAATCTATGTCTCCTGGTTAAAATCACCCTTGCCAGCGTACAGATCTCCTCAGAGTTGGCAAGGGAGCTGGAGTGTGGATGTGGGTCCCAATGAACCAGCTAAAGTTTGGCAGTCAGGAACTCAATTTCCATTGGTCAATGTCCTATATTTTGACCGGAATTCATGAAGTCCTTTGTGAGATGGTGACCGTGCGCCAACTACCAGGCAGATGTTTCACCAATCACAGCTGTTGGGAAGCTAGTACAGCTTTGATTCTCGATGCTCATTCATATAGCTGTGGTCCGCATCACAAGCCCAGCCATCTGTTTAGTTCTTCAGAACACAAAGCTGCTGCATACTGTACAGGTGTGGAGGGAGCACTCGGTTCACCCTGTCAGGGGAGTTTGAACTGTTCAGTTGCTCGTTAGTGTAACCAGGAAAGGTCAGAGATTGGAAGTGAAACAGGGAAACCGTTTTACGAAAATCAGATGGTTATATTGACAGTGAATCTCACTCACCTCTCACAGTGATGTTCACAGGGTCACTATCACCCGAGATTAGGTTCCTTCCATTCACATCCGCTTCATACCGACAGGTATAATTTTCTATTCCAGAGTGATCAATATTCTTGACGGTGAAGGTGACGGAATGTGTGTCTGCAGCAGGAGACTTGACGCTGACTAATTCCATTTCTCCTTGCCTGTATAAGTAAAATGCAATGGCAGGATTGTCGCGGGGGCTGCTACAGTTAAAGGTGACATCTCCACCCTGAGCAGCAGCATCAGAATCCACCCAGAAATGTGGCTTATTCAGAACTGCAATTGGAAAGAGAGAAGTGGTGACGATTGATTGTAAATTCAATGCTGAGTTGTAGGAAACAGATTATTACTGGTAATTCTAATGGTAGAACAGTGGTTATCACTCCTGCCTCACAGCACCAGGGACCTGGATTTGATTCTGGCTACAGGTGACTGTCTGTATGGAGTTTGCACGTTCTCCCCGTGTCTGCATGGGGTCCCTCTGGGTGCTCTGGTTTCCTCCCACAGTCCAAAGATGTCCAGGTTGGGGGGATTGGTCATGCTAAATGTGCGGGGTCCCGGGACCCGGGCATAAACAGTTTCCAAAGAGATTTTCTTGTTCTATAATGATAAGCAAGTCACAAGGCTAGACTGTGAACTAAATCTGTATTTATATTCCTGGGTGTGATTTTCATGTCTGTAACTTTAATCTGGAGTGAGACAATTTGATTCTGTTTCAGATTTTGGTGAAAGAATGATCAGGATTTCTGGATTTAAATAAACCCCCACTTCCAATAAAGTGAATATTGTGAGAACGATGTTTAAGAGGCTCTGATAGTCATTAGGAACTGTCAGTGTAAGATACACAGCGGGTGAATTCAGAGACCAATTTTAGAGAGGTTCTGTCAAAAGTTGTGCTCTGAGGTGAAAGTCAGTTGTGTTTAATTATTCTGCCCCAATATTACAGCAATCCTTTGTGTTACAATTCGGGCAACAGAGATTCGAGGAAGAAATTCAGGAAACATTCGAGAAATCTTTATTTCTCGTCAGTTACCCGCGAGTGTGGGAGTTACCACGTTGCTGAATTTTGATTTAACCTCCTTCCTTTGATGCTGTATCCATATCTGCATTTATAATCCACACTCATGTTTGCACTGTGTAGGTTGCACTGTTTTTTTTGTTGTAAAGGTACGGCGAGAGTACAGTGGATTATTATCTTTGAGAGAAGAAACATCTACCACCGACAGTGCAGCACTCCCTCAGTACTGGCACCGGGGGGAGTGTCGGCCTGGATTATGGAGCTCAAATCCTCGAGTATATACATCTATCTCCGACAGTGCAGCACTCCCTCAGTACTGACAGTGAGGCTCATTAAAACTTGTAGATGTTGAACCCGCAAGTCTGTCACAGGGGAGACATGGAGATCAGGTCTATCAAATTAAGTGAGAGTTGTGTCAATGCAGATAGTTTCACACAGTGTATTTATTGTAATATTCAGTGTGCAGAATGAATGTGGAAGGGTGGTTATGGCTGGATTTATTAACAGGTCCTCGCTCATTGTGATGAGGGGTCACCGACACTGTGATGTCCTCAATGCTCTCACTGGAACACTCGGGGGACACTGTGGGGTCAGGAAGGGCCTTTCCAAACAGGGCTAGAATGTGAGGCCACGGGACCATGCTCTCCCAGCTCCCTCTCCCTCAGTGACAGAACACTTCAGCTGCTGACTGTCCCCCTCACCCCCTCCTCCTGCCTTCCTCACCGGCCCCACCTCACCCCCTGTGACCACACTCTGTGAAAACGGGTGAGTTCCTGCCCAGTGTTCCAGAGACACTCTGAAGAGTTGTAGAGAGAGATGAACACTCAGTCACTGCTGCTCCCCAATGGTAACTCACATGTCACAGTCACGGCAGCCTCGATTTGGGAAATGAGTCAGAGAAAGATTCTGGGACATTCTGTTTGTTGTCACTTACCCGCGAGTGTGGGAGTTACCACGTTGCTGAATTCCGATTCCAACCTCCTTCCTTTGATGCTGTATCCATATCTGCATTTATAATCCCCTCTGATGTTTACACCGGTTACTGTGTAGGTTACACTCATGTCCCGTGTACTAATTGGTCTGGAGTGCAGTGGATTATTATCTTTATAAAAGTAGAAGGTTCGATAGTGATAATCTCCAGTCACGGTGCAGGTAATGGTAACCTTCTCTCCGACAATGTAGACCCCACTCTGCTGATCCAGAGACACCACTGGCGCTGTCAGGGGATCTGTGGTAGAGTAAATGTGAGGAACTATTAGAAATGGATCAGATGGGTCTGATGTACAGCAGCAGGTTCGAAGGTTGTTCCCTCAATAGCCAGTGATCTGTGTGGAAGGAAAGTGATTTGATCTGGATTTGAGATTCCAGTTAGGAAAGGTTGGGGATTTGATTCTGAAGGATCAAAGGAACTATTACACATCGGGGGAACTTTCAGGACTTCAGCACATCCACAAAATAAAGTTCACAGCCAGTGAGGTACTATTGCAATATAATCACTCTTTCAATGCATAGGCCCCAGCAGGTAAAAGTACACAGCAAGATCCCATCAACAAAAATGAATCACATTATCTCACACGCCAAAGAAGATTTACCCAGAGACACCGAGAACCAGCCCCGGAATTCAACAGAGCTAATCCGACTAGATTGTGGAGTTCTAGTTCCAGAGTGTTTCCACAACAGTGCAGCACTCCCTCAGTACTGACACCGGGGGAGTGTCGGCCTGGATGATGGAGCTCAAATCCTCGAGGATATACATCTACCTCCGACAGTGCAGCACTCCCTCAGTATTGACACCGGGGGGAGTGTTGGCCTGGATTATGGAGCTCAAATCCTCGAGGATATACATCTACCTCTGACAGTGCAGCGCTCCCTCAGTACTGGCACCAGGAGGAGTGTCGGCCTGTATTATGGAGCTCAAATCCGAGAGTATATACATCTACCTCTGACAGTGCAGCACTCCCTCAGTACTGACAGTGAGGCTCATTAAAATTTGTGGATGTTGAACCCGCAAGTCTGTCACCGGGAGACATGGAGATAGGGTCTATCAAATTAAGTGAGAGTTGTGTCAATGCAGATAGTTTCACACAAGTGGATTTATTGTAATATTCAGTGTGCAGAATGAATTTGGAAGGGTGGTTATGGCTGGATTTATTAACAGGCCCTCGCTCATTTTGGTGAGGGGTCACCGACACTGTGATGTCCTCAGCGCTCTCACTGGAACACTCGGGGGTCACTGTGGGGTCAGGAAGGGCCTTTCCCATCAGGGCTAGAATGTGAGGCCATGGGACCATGCTCCCCCAGCTCCCTCTCCCTCAGTGACAGAACACTTCAGCTGCTGACTGTCCCCCTCACCGCCTCCTCCTGCCTTCCTCACCGGCCCCACCTCACCCCCTGTGACCACACTCTGTGTAAACGGGTGAATTCCAGCCCAGTGTTCCAGAGACACTCTGAAGAGTTGTAGAGAGAGATGAACACTCAGTCACTGCTGCTGCCCAATGTGAACTCACATGTTACAGTCACGGCAGCCGAGATTTGGGAAATGAGTCAAAGAAAGATTCTGGAACCTTCTGTTTGTTGTCACTTACCCGCGAGTGTGGGAGTTACCACGTTGCTGAATTTCGATTCCAACCACCTTCCTTTGATGCTGTATCCGTATCTGCATTTATAATCCCCTCTGATGTTTACACTGGTTACTGTGTAGGTTCCACTCTTGTCCCGTGTACTAATTGGGCTGGAGTGCAGTGGATTATTATCTTTATAAAAGTAGAAGTTTCGATAGCGATAATCTCCAGTCACGGTGCAGGTAATGGTAACCTTCTCTCCGACAATGTAGACCCCACTCTGCTGATCCAGAGACACCACTGGCGCTGTCAGGGGATCTGTGGTAGAGTAAATGTGAGGAACTATTAGAAATGGATCAGATGGGTCTGATGTACAGCAGCAGGTTAGAAGGCTGCTCCCTCAATAGCCAGTGATCTGTGTGGAAGGAACGTGATTTGATCTGGATTTGAGATTGCAGTTGGGAAAGTTTGGGGATTTGATTCTGAAGGAACAAATGAACTATTACACATCGGGGGAACTTTCAGGAATTCAACACATCCCCAAAAATTAACTTTACAACCAATGAGGTACTATTACAACATAATCACTCTTTTAATGCAAAGACCCGAGGAGAACAAATGTACACAGCAAGATCCCATCACAAAAATGAGTCATTGAGCTGATAATGTGTTATCCCACACCCTGTGTGATGATTACGGGCTGCATATTTACCCAGAGGCACCGAGAACCAGCCCTGGAATTCAACAGAGATTGTCTGACTGGACTGTGGAGTTCCACTTCTACAGTTTGTCAGTGTGTCTCCGACAGTGCGGCGTTCCCTCAGTACTGGCACCAGAGTTCATTTAAACTTGTGGATGGTGAATCCACAACTTCTGTCACAGGAGAGACAGGGAGATAGGGTCGATCAAATTGAGTGAGGGTTGTGTCAATGCAGATAGTTTCACACAGTGTATTTATTGTAATATTCAGTGTGCTGAATGAATGTGGAAGGGTGGTTATGGCTGGATTTATTAACAGGTCCCTCGCTCATTGCGATGAGGATCACCGACACTATAATATCCTCAATGCTGTCACTGGAACACTCGGGGGTCACTGTGGGGTCAGGAAGGACCTTTCCCATCAGGGCTATAATGTGAGGCCACGGGACCATGCTCCCCCAGCTCCCTCTCTCTCAGTGACAGAACACTTCAGCTGCTGACTGTCCCCCTCACCCCCTCCTCCTGCCTTCCTCACCGGCACCACCTCACCCCCTGTGACCACACTCTGTGTAAACGGGTGAATTCCTGCCCAGTGTTCCAGAGACACTCTGAAGAGTTGTAGAGAGAGATGAACACTCAGTCACTGCTGCTCCCCAATGTTAACTCACATGTCACAGTCACGGCAGCCTCGATTTGGGAAATGAGTCAGAGAAAGATTCTGGAACATTCTGTTTGTTGTCACTTACCCGCGAGTGTGGGAGTTACCACGTTGCTGAATTCCGATTCTAACCCCCTTCCTTTGATGCTGTATCCATATCTGCATTTATAATCCCCTCTGATGTTTACATCGGTTACTGTGTAGGTTACACTCTTGTCCCGTGTACTAATTAGTCTGGAGTGCAGTGGATTATTATCTTTATAAAAGTAGAAGGTGCGATAGCGATAATCTCCAGTCACGGTGCAGGTAATGGTGACCTTCTCTCCGACAATGTAGACCCCACTCTGCTGATCCAGAGACACCACTGGCGCTGTCAGGGGATCTGTGGTAGAGTAAATGTGAGGAACTATTAGAAATGGATCAGATGGGTCTGATGTACAGCAGCAGGTTCGAAGGCTGCTCCCTCAATAGCCAGTGATCTGTGTGGAAGGAAAGTGATTTGATCTGGATTTGAGATTCCAGTTAGGAAAGGTTGGGGATTTGATTCTGAAGGAACAAAGGAACTATTACACATCGGGGGAACTTTCAGGACTTCAGCACATCCCCAAAATAAAGTTCACAGCCAGTGAGGTACTATTGCAATATAATCACTCTTTCAATGCATAGGCCCCAGCAGGTAAAAGTACACAGCAAGATCCCATCAACAAAAATGAATCACATTATCTCACACGCCACAGAGGATTTACCCAGAGATACCGAGAACCAGCCCCGGAATTCAACAGAGCTAATCTGACTAGATTGTGGAGCTCCAGATCCAGAGTGTGTCCACAACAGTGCAGAACTCCCTCAGTGCTGGCACCGGGGGGAGTGTCGGCCTGGATGATGGAGCTCAAATCCTAGAGTACATACATCTACCCCCGACAGTGCAGCACTCCCTCAGCACTGGCACCGGGGGGTGTGACGGCCTCGATTATGGAGCTCAGAGCAGTGGATTCGGAGTTGATATCCGAATCTGCTGATGTGGGAAAGAATGTTACAATTCCAAGTTAGGAGAGTTCAGGTGGAGATAATCCAACCCAAGTTGAGTGATTGGCTGCACCAGTTGGAGAGTGAAAGACAAGAGGAGGGTGGGGTGGGGGGGCTGGGTGTGGGGGTGGGGGAGGGGTGGGGGGTGGGGGTGGGGCTGTGGGTGGGGGGGGGGGGGGTGGGGGGTGATGTAATATGAACCACCCCCTGGGGGCTGTAGGAAAGGATTTGGATATTCTGTGACATATAACCTCAATGGTTGGTGTAGGTCCCTTGAGGACAATATTACATCATCAAAAACTTCGACCCAAGTGCCTTCAGTAGAGAATGCTGATTAGCTCCCCCAGTGAGAGAATACATCAGCTGCTCAGTGACTCCGCACACCCTCCTCCTCCTGCTTTACCACCGCCACCACCCACCCCAATTTTTATCCCAATTATCTCCAAACGCGGTGCAGGTAACGGTGACCGTCTCTCCCACAACATACACTCCGGTGGGTTCACTCAGGGATATACGTGGCTTTATTAGCTGCTCTGTGGGAAAACAAACGGACAGAACAGTTAGAGATGGATCGGAGGGATCTCATGTCCAGCCATTGTTAATACAAACACCATCCATTGATCTGTGTGGAGGGACAGCGCTCACATCCTGAACTGAGGTTCCACACACACACAGTTGGGAATTGTTTCCAAGCGAATGAACATTTGGAAGATGATTTCAGAAACTGGTAACACCCCAAAACAGCCCAGTGAGAGAATCCTTCATCTTCTGCCTGTGTTCCAAAGTTGAGTGGAATATTAGAATTGGTGTTGTAAAATTATTTTTAAAATTGTGAAATCAACATATTGGCTCATTCCAGAGGTGAGTGTCTCTGACAAGCCTGACAATTATTGTCCCTCTCTCATTGCCCTTTGTGAATCTGGTGGTGATCCTCTCTGATGTGAGGCTGCCCATGGAGTGTTGTTAAACGGAAAGACAATGGAAGCCCCGTCTGGACCAGAGATGATTGAAGAAGCACCGACATATTTGGCGTTTGGGTTTGTGTGGGACCCGGAGGGAACCCGTGTGTTGATGGTCTTCCTCTGCATCTGTTGTTATTGCCATCTGAATGACATACATGTTCTCTAAACACTTCATGGTCCTTGTCTCCTCTCTACCAGGGTGTGATCCTCTCGATCATGAAGCCTCTGATATCTCTATACTCGGATAATTGCTGCCTCGGGAACTCTCCCCCACTTTCCATCGCTCCACAATTGGCTCATTTAGCTGCCGGGGGCCTGAGCTCTGGAATCCCCTCCCGAAACCTCTCCGCCTGTCTCTCTCTCTCCCCCCCTCAATGATGCCCCTAAATACTGCCCCCCTTCCCCTGCACACAGATTTGGGTTGTCCACACTGACATCTCCACTCAGTGTTCAATGGATTATGTATCCCTTTGACACAGCGAGTAAGGAGTTCGCAGATTACAGGTGCTATATCAATGAAATGATGTTTCTGTGAGGATGGGACTAGTGTCGGGTGGACAACTGTGACTGTTTTTCAGGGACGGAGAGGGAGACCCTTTCTCTTGGCCGGGATGGGGCAGGAGGTGACAGAGATACAGATAGCCATTGAAAGTTTTGGACAGCTGGAGGATAGGGTAGGTGGGACAGGACAGATGTTTCTGAGATTGGACCCCAGCTGGAGTGATGCATTCGAATGATTCCAAGGTCCAATGGGGTGAATTCTGACAACGGTCTGCATGGACAGCGCTGAGTGTGGAAGAGAAACGGGTGAAATTGAATTGTTTGAGGGAAATTAATCACTTCATGCAGCATTCTGGGAGACTCTGTGTTCTTTCATCTCACCCTGGAGAAACAGTCAGCAAAATCTCAGAATTAGAAATCACCTTTTCAAGGGCGATGTTGGCAAGAAATTCCTCACACGAGGAGCAGTCTAGATCAGCTCAAACATTCCTCATTTCACAGCTGAGGTTCGGTCAGTTGTAAATTGCAGACTCGGGGGTGAAAGGTTTTTGTTATTTTATATTGTTAGAGGAAAGGTCATCAGGGTGTGTGAAATTAGAGAAGATTTAGATCTCTCACACTCCAACTGGACAGCAGAACAGACACAAGGACGTCCAATGGCAACTTTGGATATCCTCAGAAACATTCGGAGTTGTAACTGCAAATTTGGAATGAATGTTCCCATTCAATAGAACATTGGCCGTGGCCAGTGGGAATGCCGGATTGTTCCTGAGTTATCTTCCCCAGAGTGTGTTAATGGATGGAGCGCCAACAACAAGAATAAGTCTTTTCCCAAGGCATTGACAATCTAGGCCCACGTCACCAGTGTCAGTGTTACAACGCGATGGGTTACTACAATCAAACCCATCACCATATGAAAAAAAAAATTGGTTTAACACGATCGGAATTAATAATTCAATGTCATGATATTAGAGAGAAATGTGGACACTTTGAGAGAATCTCCCCTGAACAGGAAAAGCCGTTGAAACTGGAGACTATGAATGAGTGAAATGAAAACCACGGACAGGACAGATGTTACTGAGATTGGACCCCAGCTGGAGTGGTGCATGAGAATGATTCCAGGGTCCAATGGGGTGAATTCTGACAATTGTCTGCATGATGTGGAGATGCCGGTGTTGGACTGGGGTGAACACAGTAAGAGTGTTAACAACACCAGGTTAAACTCCAACAGGTTTATTTGGCTACAAATACCATTAGCTTTCAAAAATGAAGGAGCAGCGCTCCGAAAGCGAATGGTATTTGCTAACAAATAAACCTGTTGGACTTCACCCTGGTGTTGTTAAAACTCTTACTACAACAGTCTGCATGGACAGTGCTGAGTGTGGAAGAGAAACGGGTGAAATGGAATTGTTTGAGGGAAATTAATTACTTGATGCAGCATTCTGGGAGACTCTGTGTTCTTTCATCTCACCCTGGAGAAACAGTCAGCAAAATCTCAGAATTAGAAATCACCCTTTCAAGGGCGATGCTGGCAAGAAATTCCTCACTCGAGGAGCAGTCTAGATCAGCTCAAACATTCCTCAAATCACAGCTGAGGTTCGGTCGGTTGTAAATTGCAGACTCGGGGATTTTATATTGTTGGAGGAATGGTCATCAGGGTGTGTGAAATTAGAGAAGATTTAGATCTCTCACACTCCAACTTGACAGCAGAACAGACACAAGGACGTCCAATGGCAACTTTGAATATCCTCAGAAACATTTGAATTTGTAACTGCAAATTTGGAATGAATGTTCCCATTCAATAGAACATTGGCTGTGGCCAGTGGGAATGCCGGATTGTTCCTGAGTTATCTTCCCCAGAGTGTGTTAATGGATGGAGCGCCAACAACAAGAATCAGGCATTTCCCATGGCATTAACAATCTAGGCCCACGGCACCAGCGTCAGTGTTACAACACGATGGGTTACAACAATCAAACCCATCACCATATGAGATAAAAAAACAACTGATTGAACACAATAGGAATTAATAATTCAATGTCATGATATTAGAGAGAAATGTGGACACTTACTTTGAGAGAATCTCCCCTGAACAGCAAAAGCCGCTGAAACGAGAGACTATGAATGAGTGAAATGAAAACCGAGACCTTTCCCAGAATTCCAGAATCACAGGTTGTTACAATATTCCTCAAAGAGGGTCTTTCCTCACAGTGAACTCCCATCTCCAATCGTTTGAGGATCTTTGTAATTAAACCCACTCCCCCTCACTTTCTCAATATCCAATCTTTTCTCTAGGCAGGTAATTAGTTACCAACTATCATAGAATCATACTGAGCTGAAGAGGCCCATCGGCCCATCGAGCCTGCACCAGCACACGAGAACCACCTGACCTCCCACCTAATCCCATTGACCAGCACTTGTCCCATCGCCCTGAATGTTATGACGTACCAAGTGCTCATCCAGGTATTTGTTTGATGGATGTGAGGCAACCCACCTATACCACCCTCCCAGGCAGCGCATTCCAGACCACCATCATCCTCTGGGGAAAACTATTTTTCCTCACATCCCCCCGAAACCTCCTGGTGAATCTCTTGGGCACCCCCTCCAGTGCAATCACATCCTTCCTGTTATGTGGTGACCAGAACTGCACACAGAACTCCAACTGTGGCCTCACCAAAGTTTAATACACATCCAACATGGCTTCCCTGCTTTGTCATCTATTCCTCAACTGATAAAAGTAAGTGTCCCATATGCCTTTTTCACCAGCCTACGAACATGCCTTTCCAACTTCAGAGATCTGTGGACAAGCACACCGAGATCCCGTTGTTCCAGAGAAATTCTGGGTGTCAAGCTGTTCATTAAAAACTTCCTTGTCAAATTCCCTGTCTCCCGCAACTGGAATCGATTTTGGATCATGTGATGGATCAGAATCCTTCATGATTTAGAGAACTTTAGACACAGCTCCTGTGTGTGTGTGTGTGTGTGTGTGTGTGTGTGTGTGTGTGAGACTCTGTGTTCTTATCTCTGTCTGTTGCTTCCTGTCAGTGTGTCTCTCAGTCTTTCTGTCTGTGTCTGTGTGTCTGTCTGTGTCTGGGAGCACCATTATGGACTGGATTCAAACTTTGGGCTGTTAAACTGAACAAAATGAGGGTGAGATGATGAAATGTTGACCACAAACAGCAGCTGCTGTGATGTGTTTACTGAAGGACATTAGTCTCCACTCTCTGCACAGATCTCAATCTCAATGATCATAAAATCCGACAGTGCAGAAGGAGGCCATTCAGCCCATCGTGTCTGCACCGACCACAATTCCAACCGTACCCCCACATATTTACCCTGCTAATCCCTGAGGGTCAATTTATCATGGCCAATTTCTGGACTGTGGGAGGAAACCGGAGCACACGGAGGAAACCCACGCAGACACGGGGAAAATGTGCAAACTCCACACAGCCAGTGACCGGAGGCTGGAATTGAACCCAGGACCCTGGCGCTGTGAGGCAGCAGTGCTAACCACTGTGACGCCCCGAGATGTGACCAGCTCCAGGAGACTACAGGAGAAAGTGCCATTTAAATAATGAGAACTGAACATTGTGTCAATTCAGGGTAACAGGAAATAGTTTACAAACTGTCAGAGACGTCACAATGAACCAATTGTGGGAGAAAATTAAACATCAATAGATTTCCAAATCAATCTGGGTGCATCTTAGTCACAGTCAGTGTTTAGAAATATAGAAGATAGGAGCAGGAGGAGGCCATTCGGCCCCTCGAGCCTCCTCCACCATTCATTACGATAATGGGGGATCATCCAAATCAATAGCCTAATCCTGCTTTCTCCCCATAACCTTTGATCCAGTTCAACCCAAGTGCTGTATCGAGCCGCCTCTTGAATCAACTCCTTCCTGAGGCAATGAGTTCCACAGGCTCACCACACTGTGGGTGAAGAAATGTCTCCTCATCGCCTTCCTAAATGGTCGACCCCAAATCCTCAGACGGTGACCCCTGGCTCTGGACTCCCCCACCATCGAGAACATCCTCTCTGCATCTACCCTGTCTCGGCCTGTTGGAATTTTATAAATCTCTGTGAGATTCCCCCATCTGTCTGAATTCCAGCGAAAACAATCGTAACCTAGACAACCTCTCCTCATACATCAGTCCTGCCATCCCTGCAATAAGCTTGGAAAACCTTCGCTGCACTTCGTTACAAAGGTTTGTAACGGAAACCTGTGGTTTCAGCTCAGAAACACATCACTGAGAACAAATATAAAGTTAATCCTTGACAGAGAAAACAATGGATGAGGGAAGATGTGTTTAAATACACTGATAAAAAAGGTATTGTGAGAATGTCTACCGAATATTTTGAAGAAATTCAGGATTAAAATCTTGGATAAATGACCACCAATGATGGTGGACTGACAGACTGCATCGCCCTGCCCTCACTTATACATACACATCCAGAACTGCACTCGTCCAGTTAAATTCAAGCTATTTCAAATCGAAATAATGATGAAATATCCCACACAAATCTCAGAATATGTTAATGAGCAGACACGTTGCATCGTCACGAAATGTTGAGGATTCGGGCACGATTAAACAGTCTAAAAACAGACAGAAAATTATTTAATGGGAAAATGAAAAGTGTTCGAGGAGCTAAAGTGAGCAGTGGATTCTTGGGGTGTGGGTGGGTGGAGAGAGAGAGACAGAGACAGAGAGAGAGGGAGGGACAGAGAGGGAGGGATCGAGCCATAGAGAATGGGAGAGAGACAGAGGGAGATGCAGAGAGAGCAATGAATCGTAACTGAGGCAATAAGCAGGTCCCCCATTCTCTTGCTGAATGAAGGGCTGAATGGCCTGCTCCAGCTCCTATTTGTAATGACCTGATGATCTTACGATCTTGGGTAAGTATTTAAAAATGTACGGGCAGGGTGACATTGTGAATTAATGTTGAAAACGTGGTTGGAAATTATTCCATTTAAAGTTACAGGAGCGAGATATACATGTACTAAAGAGGACTAAAGTGTGGATTTGCGAATATTAAACTGGGACTGTGAATAGCCGAACAACTGGTGTCAAGGATCGGTTAAGCCCGAGACGCTACATTAGATTTTCCCTACCTCCTTTCTCCTCGAACCAAATAAAAGGCACTGTGAGGAGGACACGCAAACTAAAAGTAAGGTAAGGTTCTCATTCCATGAACTTTCTTAAGTGTACAAGGGCAGAGATGGCAGTCTGGGCAGTGATATGTTCCTCCTGCCAGGTGCGGGAGGTCAGGGAGCTTTCTAGCGTCCCTGATGACAATGTCTTTGGAAAGTATGACCAGCTGCAGCTGCTCATAGACCGCGTGGTTCAGTTGGAGCAGCAGCTGGACACATTGCAGAGCATACAGGGGTCAGAGAGTGTGACAGACACTAGTTTCCGGGAGGTGGTCATACCACAGGTTCAGAGAGGTAGATGGGGGACTGTCAGGAGAGGCAGGCAGGTAAGGCAGGATTTTCCTGTGGTTATTCCCCTTTCAAACAGGAATACCGTTTTGGATATGTTGGAGGGGGGACAGCTACTCAATGGAAGATACCAGCAGCAGCCAGGCTTGTGGCACCACAACTGGTTCTGTTGTAGAGCAGGGTCGGGATCAGTGCAAGCGAGTGATATTAGTAGGAGACTTGATAGTCAGGGCTGTGTTGCCTCACTGGTGCCAGGGTCCTGCATGTCACTAAGCGGGTCCACGGCATCCTGAAACAGGAGGGTAAACAGACAGATGTCATTGTCCACATTGGCACGAATGACATCGGCAAGAAGAGGTCCTGCAAAGACAATTCAGGGAGTTAGGGAGGGAGCAAAAAAGCAGGACATCGAGGGTAATAATCTCAGGATTACTCCCCGTGCCACGTGCTAGTGAGGCTTGGAGCAGGGAGATCACACAGTTCAACATGTGGCTAAAGAGCTGGTGTGGGGGGAGGGGGGTTTAGATATATGGATCACTGGGATGTCTTCTGGGCAATGTGGGACCTGCACAAGAAGGACGGTTGTACCTGAACTGGAGGGGCACCAATATCCTGGGTGGGAGGTTTGCTAGTGCTCTTCGGGAGGGATTAAACTAGTGTAGCGGGGGGTGTGCTTGGGGGTGGGGCGGGGTGGTGCGGGGGCGGTGGTGTGAGGTTGGATCTCGAACAGCAGGCCAGTAAGTGTCAGGACTGGGAATAAAAGTGAGACTGAGATAAACATAGCGCAGAGTAAGACCAGGCAGAGGGAAGTCGCGGGGCCTGGTGCAACTGGAGGTCTTGCTGCATTTGCTTCAATGCAAGAAGGTAAGAGAGGTGAACTGAGAGCCTGGGTTACTGCATGGAATTATGATGTAATTGCAATTACGGAGACATGGTTAAAGGAGGGACAGGACTGGCAGCTTAACATTCCCGGATATCATTATTTTAGACGGGACAGAGGGGGAAACAAAAGGCTTCGGGGAGTTACATTGATGATTAGGGAACACATCACAGCTGTGTTGAGGGAGGACACATTGGAGAGATCTTGGAGTGAGGCTGAAGTTAGGAATAAAAAGGGTGAGATCACAATGTTGACAGTGTACTACAGATCTCCCAACAATCTGCAGGAGACAGAGGAGCATTTGTGTCGTCAAATCCTGAAAAGGTGTGAAAAAAGCAGGGTAGGTATGGTGGGTGACTTTAACTTCCCCCATATTGACTGGGAATCGCTTACAACCAGGGGCTCGGATGGAGAGCAATTTGATAGTTGTGTCCAGGAGGGCTTTTTGATACAACATGTAGATAATTCAACCAGGGAGTGGGCCATACTAGACTTGGGATTGGGGAATGAGCCAGGCCAGGGGATCGATGTTTCAGGAGGGGAGCATTTTGCGCTGAGCAACCATAATTCCATAGGTTTTCGGGAAGCCATGGATAAGAGTAAGAGTGTCCCTCGGGTGAGGGTGCTTAATTGGGAGAGGGACAATAACATCCAAATTAGACAGGATCTGGGGAATGTGGATTGGGAGTGACTATTTCAGGGCAAACATGCCTGACATGTGGGAGGCTTTTAAAGGCCAGTTGATTGAAATGCAGGGTAGGAATATTCCCCCAAAATGATGGATACAAATGGCAGGATTCAGGAACCATGGATGACAAGGGAAATTTTAATCTGAGACCCAAGGAAAAAGGAAGCACACGATACATCCAGGCATCTAAAAACTGACAAAGCCCTCGAGGAGCACAGTGAAAGTTGGAAGGAGCTTAAACGTGGAATTAGGAGGGCGAAAAGGGGGCCATGAAATGTCTTTAGCAAACAGGGTCAAGAAGACTCCCAAGGATTTTTATGCAAATATTAGGAGCAAGAGGGGAGCAAGAGAAAGAGTAGGCCCACTCGAGGATAATGGAGGGAAGTTTTGCGTGGAACCACAGGAAGTGGGTGAGATCTTTAATGAGTACTTTGTATCAGTGTTCACCAAGGAGAAGGACATGAGGGAGGTTGAGGTCAGGGATTGGTATGTGAACGCTCTTGAGAACATCAATATATCAAAGAAGGATATCATGGGGATAAAGGGATCAAGGGATATGGGGGGAAGGCGGTATCATGATGTTGAATTTGATGATCAGCCGTTATCATAATGAACGGTGCAGCAGGCTTGAAGGGCCGAATGGCCTACTCCTGCTCCTACGTTCCTGTATCCCAAAGAACTGGAGACAAACTAATTCTGTGCTGAGTCTTTGAAATGTCAATCTAATTATTCAATCCTGGACTATGTTGGTCCCACAGCCCCGACAGTTCAGGGGCACAAAGTGATTTTGTGACCGAGTGAATCTTTGACTGAAAGAGAGATGAAAATAGTTGGGGTTCCGTGTGAGGCATCGATATGGGGCTTGTGTACAGATAATGTCCAGTACAAGTGGTGGAGTTCCATTCTGGAGTGGATGGAGCTGTGAACGGTGACAATTTAGATGGTTAAAGGTGGAGATTGACAGATCAGTTCTGAGGAGAGCAGGAAGCTGATGTCCTGTTTCTAATAAAAGGCTTTAGTCTCCGCCCACTTGTACAAGTCACAGCTCAGAGATGTGCTCATCTCTCACACAATGAGTGGGGAATAGAGTCGGTACGAGTTCCCAGATCTGGAAGTTGACAGCATTACAGACAACTCGCTCGCTCGCTCCCTCCCTCACTCACTGTCACTCAAACTCTCACACACACACAATCACACACACAAAATCAAACAACCACAATGATCACAAAACATCTGAAATGCTGTTGCAACATTGAAATGGAATAAAAACAGAATGATCTGAGCAATGGAGAATGTCCAGCACTGAGGGGAATATTAATAGTGGCGAGGTGTTATAATGGAAAGCAGTGGTTACAACTTGCAAGAGGTTCAGTTCAAAGAAAGAGGAACTCAGACAGCAAGAAGCAGAGGGTCAGATTGAAACTAGTGAAAGATAAATTCACTGGAATATCCACTGAATGTCGATTCTGTCTTTTCCATCAGTTTAAATGGTGGGACAGACCCTATCAGACAGAAACAGCCCCCGGGATCTCTCCCCTTCCCTCCCATCTTTCACCCGGCAGCGGAATGACATTAACCAAATATCTGCTGCCCCCCACCCCCTCTGGCCGCCGCCCTTGTCCTAATTCAAAACAAGTCCCATTCACCACCCCCCCCATAACTACTCCCCCCACCGCCCCCCCCGCCACAAACCACCCCCCCTCCCCCCCCCCCCCCCCCCCCCCCTTCTCACAGAAGTCCCCCGGCACCATCCCCATTGGACTGAACAAAAGCTGCATTTGAAAAAATGTTCAAACATGTTCTCCAAACTCTCCATGGTCCTCGACTCCTCTCTGTCTGTGTGTGATCCTCGAGATTATGAACCCTCTGATATCTCTACACCCGGATAATTGCTGCCTCGGGAACGCTCTCCCACTTTCCATCGCTCCACAATGGGCTCCTTCAGCTGCCTGGGGGCCTGAGCTCTGGAATCCCCTCCCTCAACCTCTCTGCCTGTCCCTCTCTCCCCCCTCAATTACGCTCCTAAAAACCTCCCTCCCTCCACACAGATTTGGGTCGTCCACACTCACATCACCACTCAGTGTTCAGTGGATTATGGTTCCCTTTGATATGACCGGTGAGGGGTTACTGCATTACAGGCGCTATATCAATAAAATAATGTTTTTGTGAGGATGGGACTGGTGTTGAGGGGACAGCAGTCACTGTGTTTCAGGAACAGAGAGGCAGTTCATTGCTGTTGGATGGGGGGTCGGAGGTGACAGAGAAACAGGTCGCCAGTGAAAGTTTTAGACAGCTGGAGGATGGGTTCGGTGGGACAGGGCTGATGTGTCTGAGATTGGACTCCAGCTGCTCCCTCCTCATGAGGGTGGTGGGAGACACTTTCACTTCATCAGCTATTGGATTCCAACACCCGGGGGAGGCGGGGAGTGAGGAGGGTGGGGGGTGGTGGGGGGGGGCGGGGGGGTGGTGGGGTGGTGGTTGTTGGGGCAGTGACCCCGGCATCAAACATTTCGTGAACCAATCCTGGTCAGACTGTGCCATCATGTGGCAATGATCAAAACCTGCCTCCCAGTTACAGGACCCTTCATCTGCGGACTGGGCCCTTCACACCTCCCCCTGCCTCAATGCCCTGGTCACCTCTGACCCTTAACCACAGGCCAAGAATATCGGCCCCAAACCCTCAGGAGTTGAGGAATGACCGGGAAGATTACTCAGTTACACTCCTCCCTCCTCATATCTAACCTTCCATTTTCTGACAGTGGATAATACCTGATTTGTGAAAGTCAGAATGACTTTGAACAGATATGTTCACAAGTTCCGTTCCCAGTCCCTCACCTGCTATTGTCACCCTCACAGATTCACTCAATGGGGAAGATGACTGATCACTCTGACACCGATAAACACACTGATAACGGCCTCTTTGGTTCAAAGCAGTAAACGAGAATCTTGCAGAGTTGTCCCGTGTGGAAACTGGAGGAAGATTGGAAGGTTGATCATTCTTGTAAATGCTGAAGGTTTTACCGGAACAATGTGTCTCCACATTGCAGGTGAGGAT
Organism: Mustelus asterias; assembly: GCF_964213995.1. Classification (NCBI taxonomy): domain Eukaryota; kingdom Metazoa; phylum Chordata; class Chondrichthyes; order Carcharhiniformes; family Triakidae; genus Mustelus; species Mustelus asterias. The sequence continues at coordinate 167,237 of NW_027590184.1, forward strand.
GACATTCTCTGTTTCTAGATACACTCCAGTCGGTTGATCCAGTGATATCTGCGGCTTTGGCATGTCCCCTGTGTTGGAAGGAATGGAAATCTCTGTTAGGAATGGATCTCCAGGGTTTCATGTACAGAGGGAATGAGCTAACTTACTAACCATTGTACTGGTGTTGAAGGGAGATGTTTGCATCGGGAACTGAGGATGAAGAAAAGGGAGTTTTCGGATGAGTTCTTGAAGAAACAGTGAGATATTGGAATTTACACAATGGATTTCAGTAACTCAGCTCATTAGAAAACGATCCACAGCTAACGGTGTAAATGTGAAGTGTAACTCGTTATTTAATGTAGAAAGTCAAATCACAACACTGAATAAAATAAACCAGCTGGGATTCCCACTCCAAAGTGAGATGTTTAATCAGTAATTGTCCCCTGGGTTACAAGAGAAAGAAGGATATGGTTTAATTTGCGGTCAGTATTTCTGTTCAGTGCAGCTGATTTGAACATTTGATTTAAAGGGGTGAAGATTTCCTTTAATCTGTGTCTTTTCAAACAATGGAGTCGCTTTGGTGAAATCAATATATTGGCTCATTCCAGAGGTGAGTGTCTCTGACAGGCCTGACAATTATTGTCCCTCTCTCATTGCCCTTTGTGAATCTGGTGGTGATCCTCTCTGATGTGAGGCTGTCCATGGAGTGTTGTTAAACGGAAAGCCAATGGAAGCCCCGTCTGGACCCAGAGATTATTGAAGAAGCACCGACATATTTGGCGTTTGGGTTTGTGTGAGACCCGGAGGGAACCCGTGTGTTGATGGTCTTCCTATGCATCTGCTGTTTTTGTCCATGTTAATGAATTCACTCCCCCCACATCCCTTCCTCCACTCCTCCCTATAAACTCATTCCCCAGTCACGACCTTGAGCCGGCTCTGTCTGAGGGGTGGCAGAGGCATTTCACAATCTTAGCAACCGGTCAGACCCTGAGTGACCTTCTGACCCCCTCACCTCCACCGCCTCTCAGTCCACCAATGTCCATCTCGCTGACATTGCCTGACTCCAGCCCCATTTCTCGCTCTGCCTCCAGATTTGTGTCTTCCAACTCTCCCATCCGTCACCCAACATCGGAATGACATGAACCAAATACCTGCTGGTTCCCCGCCTTGTCCTACTTCAAACCAAGTCCCATTCATCCTCCCCGCTCCTGTTCTTGCAGAACAACATAATCCCCCAGCCCCTCTCCCACCCCCGCCACAGAATCCCCTCTCCATTGAATAAAGGCTGGATTTGAAAAATAAATCATACATATTCGCCATGGTCCTCACCTACTCTCTGTCTCTGTGCAGTTCTCGAGCTCATCAAGCCTCTCACAGCTCTTGTGATGATAAAGTGTCTTCAAGAAAGGTTTTTGAGTAACGTTGCTGTGCAGGATTTTTCTCAACAGGCAGTTCGAAAAGCCCGGTGAGGGGTTACTGCAAATAATGTGAGGATGGCGCAAGTGTTTGATGGACACCTGTGACTGATGTTCAGGAACAGGGAGGGAGCTCATTGCTGTTGGACACGTGAGGGAGTGGGAGGAGGTGACAGAGAAACAGATAGCCGTTGAAAGCTCTGGACAGCTGGAGGATGGGGTGGGTGGGACAGGACAGATGTTTCTGAGATTGGACCCCAGCTGGAGTGATGCATTAGAATGATTCCAGGGTCCAATGGGGTGAATTCTGACAACAGTCTGCATTGACAGCGCTGAGTGTGGAAGAGAAACGGGTGAAATGGAATTGTTTGAGGGAAATTAATTACTTGATGCAGCATTCTGGGAGACTCTGTGTTCTTTCATCTCACCCTGGAGAACAGGCAGCAAAATCTTAGAATTAGAAATCACCCTTTCAAGGGCAATGTTGGCAAGAAATTCCTCACACGAGGAGCAGTCCCGATCTGCTCAAACATTCCTCAAATCACAGCTGAGGTTCGGTCAGTTGTAAATTGCAGACTCGGGGTGAAAGGTTTTTGTTATTTTATGTTGTTAGCGGAAAGGTCATCAGGGTGTGTAAAATTAGAGAAGATTTAGATCTCTCACACTCCAACTGGACAGCAGAACAGACACAAGGACGTCCAATGGCAACTTTGGATATCCTCAGAAACATTCGGATTTGCAACTGCAAATTTGGAATGAATTTTCCCATTCAATAGAACATTGGCTGTGGCCAGTGGGAATGCCGGATTGTTCCTGAGTTATCTTCCCCAGAGTGTGTTAATGGATGGAGCGCCAACAACAAGAATAAGGCTTTTCCCATGGCATTAACAATCTAGGCCCACGGCACCAGCGTCAGTGTTACAACACGATGGGTTACAACAGTCAAACCCATCACCATATGAGATAAAAAACAACTGATTGAACACAATAGGAATTAATAATTCAATGTCATGATATTAGAGAGAAATGTGGACACTTACTTTGAGAGAATCTCCCCTGAACAGCAAAAGCCGCTGAAACGAGAGACTATGAATGAGTGAAATGAAAACCGAGACCTTTCCCAGAATTCCAGAATCACAGGTTGTTACAATATTCCTCAAAGAGGGTCTTTCCTCACAGTGAACTCCCATCTCCAATCGTTTGAGGATCTTTGTAATTAAACCCACTCCCCCTCACTTTCCCAATATCCAATCTTTTCTCCAGGCAGGTAATTAGTTACCAACTATCATAGAATCATACTGAGCTGAGGAGGCCCATCGGCCCATCGAGTCTGCACCAGCACGCGAGATCCACCTGACTTCCCACCTAATCCCATTTACCAGCACTTGGCCCATCGCCCTGAATGTTATGACGTGCCAAGTGCTCATCCAGGTATTTGTTTGATGGATGTGAGGCAACCCACCTATCCCACCCTCCCAGGCAGCGCATTCCAGACCACCATCATCCTCTGGGGAAAACTATTTTTCCTCACATCCCCCCGAAACCTCCTGGTGAATCTCCTGGGCACCCTCTCCAGTGCAATCACATCCTTCCTATTATGTGGTGACCAGAACTGCACACAGAACTCCAACTGTGGCCGCACCAAAGTTTAATACAAATCCAACATGGCTTCCCTGCTTTGTCATCTGTTCCTCGACTGATAAAAGGAAGTGTCCCATATGCCTTTTTCACCAGCCTACTAACATGCCTTTCCACCTTCAGAGATCTGTGGACAAGCACACCGAGATCCCGTTGTTCCAGAGAAATTCTGAGTGTCAAGCTGTTCATTGAAAATTTCCTTGTCAAATTCCCTGTCTCCCGCAACTGGAATCGATTTTGGATCATGTGATGGATCAGAATCCTTCATGATTTAGAGAACTTTACACACAGCTCCTGTGTGTGTGTGTGTGTGTGTGTGTGTGTGTGTGTGTGTGTGTGTGTGTGTGTGTGTGTGTGTGTGTGTGTGTGTGTGTGTGTGTGAGACTCTGTGTTCTTATCTCTGTCTGTTGCTTCCTGTCAGTGTGTCTCTCAGTCTTTCTGTCTGTGTCTGTGTGTCTGTCTGTGTCTGGGAGCACCATTATGGACTGGATTCAAACTTTGGGCTGTTAAGCTGAACAAAACGAGGGTGAGATGATGAAATGTTGACCACAAACAGCAGCTGCTGTGATGTGTTTACTGAAGGACATTAGTCTCCACTCTCGACACAGATCTCAATCTCAATGATCATAAAATCCGACAGTGCAGAAGGAGGCCATTCAGCCCATCGTGTCTGCACCGACCACAATTCCAACCGTACCCCCACATATTTACCCTGCTAATCCCTGAGGGTCAATTTATCATGGCCAATCTCTGGACTGTGGGAGGAAACCGGAGCACACGGAGGAAACCCACGCAGACACAGGGAAAACGTGCAAACTCCACACAGCCAGTGACCGGAGGCTGGAATTGAACCCAGGACCCTGGCGCTGTGAGGCAGCAGTGCTAACCACTGTGACGCCCCGAGATGTGACCAGCTCCAGGAGACTACAGGAGAAAGTGCCATTTAAATAATGAGACCTGAATATTGTGTCAATTCAGGGGAACAGGAAATAGTTTACAAACTGTCAGAGACGTCACAATGAACCAATTGTGGGAGAAAATTAAATATCAATAGATTTCCAAATCAATCTGGGTGCATCTTAGTCGCAGTCAGTGTTTAGAAATATAGAAGATAGGAGCAGGAGGAGGCCATTCGGCCCTTCGAGCCTCCTCCACCATTCATTACGATAATGGGGGATCATCCAAATCAATAACCTAATCCTGCTTTCTCCCCATAACCTCTGATCCAGTTCGCCCCAAGTGCTGTATCGAGCCGCCTCTTGAATCAACTCCTTCCTGAGGCAATGAGTTCCACAGGCTCACCACACTGTGGGTGAAGAAATGTCTCCTAATCTCTGTCCTAAATGGTTGACCCCAAATCCTCAGACAGTGATCCCTGGTTTGGACTCCCCCACCATCGAGAACATCCTCTCTGCATCTACCCTGTCTCAGCCTGTTGGAATTTTATAATTCTCTGTGAGATTCCCCTCATCTGTCTGAACTCCAGTGTAAACAATCGTAACCTAGACAACCTCTCCTCATACATCAGTCCTGCCATCCCTGCAATGAGCTTGGAAAACCTTCGCTGCACTTCGTTACAAAGGTTTGTAACGGAAACCTGTGGTTTCAGCTCAGAAACACATCACTGAGAACAAATATAAAGTTACCCCTTGACTGAGAAAGCAATGGATGAGGGAAGATGTGTTTAAATACACTGAGATAAAAGATATTGTGAGAATGTCTACCTAATATTTTGAAGAAATTCAGGATTAAAATCTTGGATAAACGACCACCAATGATGGTGGACTGACAGACTGCATCGCCCTGCCCTCACTTATCCAGACACATCCAGAACTGCACTCGTCCAGTTAAATTCAAGCTATTTCAAATTGAAATAATGATGAAATATCCCACACAAATCTCAGAATATGTTAATGAGCAGACACGTTGCATCATCACTATATGTTGAGGATTCGAGCACGATGAAACAGTCTAAAAACAGACAGGAAATTATTTAATGGGAAAATGAAAAGTGTTCGAGGAGTTAAAGTGAGCAGTGGATTCTTGGGGTGCGGGTGGGTGGAGAGAGAGAGACAGAGACAGAGAGAGAGGGAGGGACAGAGAGGGAGGGATCGAGCCATAGAGAATGGGAGAGAGACAGAGAGAGACAGAGGGAGATGCAGAGAGACAGAGGGAGGGACAGAGAGAGCAATGAATCATAACTGAGGCAATAAGCAGGTCCCTCATTCTCTTGCTGAATGAAGGGCTGAATGGCCTGCTCCAGCTCCTATTTGTAATGACCTGATGAACTTACGATCTTGGGGAAGTATTTAAAAATGTACGGGCAGGGTGACTTTGTGAATAAATGTTGAAAACGTGGTTGGAAATTATTCCATTTAAAGTTACAGGGGCGAGATGTACATGTACTAAAGAAGATTAAAGTGTGGCTTTGTGAATATTAAACTGGGACTGTGAATAGCCGAACAACTGGTGTCAAGCCCGAGACGCTACATTAGTTTTTCCCCACCTCCTTTCTCCTCGAACCAAATGAAAGGCACAGTGAGGAGACACGCAAAGTAAAAGCAAGGTAAGGTTCTCATTCCATTAACTTTCTTAAGTGTACAAGGGCAGAGATGGCAGTCTGGGCAGTGATATGTTCCTCCTGCCAGATGCGGGAGGTCAGGGAGCTTTCTAGCGTCCCTGATGACAATGTCTTTGGAAAGCATGGCCAGCTGCAGCTCTGCATAGACCGCGTGGTTCAGTTGGAGCAGCAGCTGGACACATTGCAGAGCATACAGGGGTCAGAGAGTGTGACAGACACTAGTTTCCGGGAGGTGGTCATACCACAGGTTCAGACAGGTAGATGGGTGACCATCAGGAGAGGCAGGCAGGTAAGGCAGGATTTTCCTGTGGTTATTCCCCATTTCAAACAGGAATACCGTTTTGGATATGTTGGAGGGGGGACAGCTACTCAATGGAAGATACCAGCAGCAGCCAGGCTTGTGGCACCACAACTGGTTCTGTTGTAGAGCAGGGTGGGGATCAGTGCAAGCGAGTGATATTAGTAGAAGACTCGATAGTCAGGGGTGTGTTGCCTCCCTGGTGCCAGGGTCCTGCATGTCACTAAGCGGGTCCACGGCATCTTGAAACAGGAGGGTAAACAGACAGATGTCATTGTCCACATTGGCACGAATGACATCGGCAAGAAGAGGTCCTGCAAAGACAATTCAGCGAGTTAGGTAGGGAGCAAAAATGCAGGACATCGAGGGTAATAATCTCAGGATTACTCCCCGTGCCACGTGCTAGTGAGGCTTGGAGCAGGGAGATCACACAGTTCAACATGTGGCTAAAGAGCTGGTGTGGGGGGAGGGGGTGTTTAGATATATGGATCAAAGAACAAAGAACAATACAGCACAGGAACAGGCCCTTCAGCCCTCCAAGCCCGCGCCGCTCCCCGGTCCAGGATTGAATCCTGAATCCAGGATCCCCGCCCAATTTTCCAGCCTATCTACATCCTAATATCCTATCCACCGAGCTGTCCCTCACAGCTACGATGCTTTGTTCATCACAACCTATTAACTCACCCCCACCCCCCCATTCCAGACCATGTGATCTCCAGGGAGAGGCGAAAACCCAGAGTGAAAACCCCAGGGCCAATATGGGGAAAACAAAATCTGGGAAATTCCTCTCCGACCCCCTGTGGCGATCGAAACGAGTCCAGGAGATCACACTGGCCCTGATCAGAAAATGCTTCCCAACCCTATTCATTTCCACTTCTGCTTTACGAACACCATCTGAATTCCCTGCCCCCGAGACAGGTTCCCAACTATCCGCAGTCTCGCTCTGTACTGGCACCAGCAAGATGATCATAGAATGAATCCTTGAAACGAGAAACAAAGAACAATTAGCCCGCGCCGCTCCCTGGTCCAAACTAGACCACTCTTTTGTATCCCTCCATTCCCACTCCGTTCATATAGCTGTCGAGATAAGTCTTAAACGTTCCCAGTGTGTCAGCCTCCACCACCTTGCCCGGCAACACATTCCAGGCCCCCACGACACTCTGTGGGTAAAATATGTCCTTCTGATATCTGTGTTAAACCTCCCCCCCTTCACCTTGAACCTATGACCCCTCGTGAACGTCACCACCGACCCGGGGAAAAGCTTCCCACCGTTCACCCTATCTATGCCTTTCATTATTTTATACACCTCTATTAAGTCTCCCCACATCCTCCGTCTTTCCAAGGAGAACAACCCCAGTTTCCCCAATCTCTCCTCATAACCAAGCCCCTCCATACCAGGCAACATCCTGGTAAACCTCCTCTGTACTCTCTCCAAAGCCTCCACGTCCTTCTGGTAGTGTGGCGACCAGAACTGGATGCAGTATTCCAAATGCGGCCGAACCAACGTTCTATACATCTGCAACATCAGACCCCAACTTTTATACTCTATGCCCCGTCCTATAAAGGCAAGCATGCCATATGCCTTCTTCACCACCTTCTCCACCTGTGACGTCACCTTCAAAGATCTGTGGACTTGCACACCCAGGTCCCTCTGCGTCTCTACACCCTTTATGGTTCTTCCATTTATCGTGTAGCTCCTCCCTACATTATTCCCACCAAAATGCATCACTTCGCATTTATCAGGATTGAACTCCATCTGCCATTTCTTTGCCCAAATTTCCAGCCTATCTATATCCTTCTGTAGCCTCTGACAATGTTCCTCACTATCTGCAAGTCCTGCCAGTTTTGTGTCGTCCGCAAACTTACTGATCACCCCAGTTACTCCTTCTTCCAGATCATTTATATAAATCACAAACAGCAGAGGTCCCAATACAGAGCCCTGCGGAACACCACTAGTCACAGGCCTCCAGCCGGAAAAAGACCCTTCCACTACCACCCTCTGTCTTCTATGACCAAGCCAGTTCTCCACCCATCTAGCCACCTCCCTCTTTATCCCATGAGATCCAACCTTTTTCACTAGCCTACCATGAGGGACTTTGTCAAACGCTTTACTAAAGTCCATATAGACAACATCCACGGCCCTTCCTTCGTCAACCATTCTGGTCACTTCTTCAAAAAACACCACCAGGTTAGTGAGGCATGACCTCCCTCTCACAAAACCATGCTGACTATCGTTCATGAGTTTATTCCTTTCTAAATGCGCATACATCCTATCTCTAAGAATCTTCTCCAACAACTTCCCCACCACGGACGTCAAGCTCACCGGCCTATAATTACCCGGGTTATCCTTCCTACCCTTCTTAAATAACGGGACCACATTAGCTATCCTCCAATACTCTGGGACCTCACCTGCGTCCAGTGACGAGACAAAGATTTGCGTCAGAGGCCCAACGATCACTGGGATGTCTTCTGGGCAATGTGGGACCTGTACAAGAAGGATGGTTGTACCTGAACTGGAGGGGCACCAATATCCTGGGCGGGAGGTTTGCTCGTGCTCTTTGGGAGGGTTTGAACTAGTGTAGCGGTTGGTCTGTTGGGGTTGGGGCGGCGGGGGGGCCGGGGGGGCGGTGTGAGGTTGTAACTGGAACAGCAGGCCAGTAAGTGTAAGGACTGGGAATAAAAGTGAGACTGAGATAAACATAGCACAGAGTAAGACCAGGCAGAGGGAAGTCGCGGGGCCTGGTGCAACTGGAGGTCTCGCTGCATTTGCTTCAATGCAAGAAGGTAAGAGAGGTGAAGACCATAAGACCATAAGACATAGGAGCGGAAGTAAGGCCATTCGGCCCATCGAGTCCACTCCACCATTCAATCATGGTTGATTTCAACTCCATTTACCCGCTCTCTCCCCATAGCCCTTTATTCCTCGAGAAATCAAGAATTTATCAATTTCTGTCTTGAAGACGCTCAACGTCTCGGCCTCCACAGCCCTCTGTGGCAATGAATTCCACAGACCCACCACTCTCTGGCTGAAGAAATTTCTCCTCATCTCTGTTCTAAAGTGACTCCCTTTTATTCTAAGGCAGTGCCCCCGCGTCCTAGTCTCCCCTGTTAATGGAAACAACTTCCCTACGTCCATCCTATCTAAGCCGTTCATTATCTTGTAAGTTTCTATCAGATCTCCCCTCAACCTCCTAAACTCCAATGAATATAATCCCACGATCCTCAGACGTTCATCGTATGTCAGGCCTACCATTCCTGGGATCATCCGTGTGAATCTCCGCTGGACCCGCTCCAGTGCCAGTATGTCCTTCCTGAGGTGTGGGGCCCAAAATTGCTCACAGTACTCCAAATGGGGCCTAACCAGTGCTTTATAAAGCCTCAGAAGTACATCCCTGCTTTTGTATTCCAAGCCTCTTGAGATAAATGACAACATTACATTTGCTTTCTTAATTACGGACTCAACCTGCAAGTTTACCTTTAGAGAATCCTGGACTAGGACTCCCAAGTCCCTTTGCACTTTAGCATTATGAATTTTGTCACCGTGAACTGAGAGCCTGGATCACTGCATGGAATTATGATGTAATTGTAATTACAGAGACATGTTTAAAGGAGGGACAGGACTGGCAGCTTAACATTCCCGGATATCGTTATTTTAGGTGGGACAGAGGGGGAAACAAAAGGCTTCGGGGAGTTGCATTGGTGATTAGGGAACACATCACAGCTGTGTTGAGGGAGGACACATTGGAGGGATCTTGTAGTGAGGCTGGAGTTAGGAATAAGAAAGGTGAGATCACAATGTTGAGAGTGTACTATAGATCTCCCAACATTCTGCAGGAGACAGAGGAGCATTTGTGTCGTCAAATCCTGAAAAGGTGTGAAAAAAGCAGGGTAGTTATGGTGGGTGACTTTCACTTCCCCGATATTGACTGGGAATCGCTTACAACCAGGGGCTCGGATGGAGAGCAATTTGATAGATGTGTCCAGGAGGGCTTTTTGATACAATATGTAGATAATTCAACCAGGGAGGGGGCCATACTAGACTTGGTATTGGGGAATGAGCCAGGCCAGGGGATCGATGTTTCAGTGGGGGAGCATTTTGGGCTGAGCAACCATAATTCCATACGTTTTCGGGTAGCCATGGATAAGGGCAAGAGTGGCCCTCGGGTGAGGGGGCTTAATTGGGAGAGGGACAATAATATCCAAATTAGACAGGAAATGGGGAATGTGGATTGGGAGTGGCTATTTCAGGGCAAACAAGCCTGACATGTGGGAGGCTTTTAAAGGCCAGTTGATTGAAATGCAGGGCAGGAATATTCCTGCAAAAATGATGCATAAAAATGGCAGGATTCAGGAACCATGGATGACAAGGGAAATTTTAAGCTTTGACAACAGGAAAAAGGAAGCACACGATACATCCAGGCATCTAAAAACTGACGAAGCCCTCGAGGAGCACAGTGAAAGTAGGAAGGAACTTAAATGTGGAATTAGGAGGGCTAAAAGGGGCCATGAAATGTCTTCAGCAAACAGGGTCAAGAAGAATCCCAAGGATTTTTATGCATATATTAGGAGCAAGGGGGCAGCAAGAGAAAGAGTAGGCCCACTCGAGGATAATGGAGGGAAGTTTTGCGTGGAACCACAGGAAGTGAGTGAGATCTTTAATGAGTACTTTGTATCAGTATTCACCAAGGAGAAGGACATGAGGGAGGTTGAGGTCAGGGACAGATGTGTGAAGACTCTTGAGAACATCAATATATCAAAGAAGGACATCTTGGGGTAAAGGGATCAAGGGATATGGGGGGAAGGCGGTATCATGATGTTGAATTTGATGATCAGCCGTTATCATCATGAATGGTGCAGCAGGCTTGAAGGGCCGAATGGCCTACTCCTGCTCCTACGTTCCTGTATCCCAAAGAACTGGAGACAAACTAATTCTGTGCTGAGTCTTTGAAATGTCAATCCAATTATTCAATCCGAGATTATGTTGGTCCCCACCGCCCCTACAGTTCAGGGGCACAAAGTAATTTTGTGACTGAGTGAATCTTTGACAGAAAGACAGATGAAAATGGTTGGGGTTCAGTGTGAGGCATCGATATGGGACTTGTGTACAGATAATATCCAGTACAAGTGGTGGAGTTCCATTCTGGAGTGGATGGAGCTGTGAACGGTGACAATTTAGATGGTTAAAGGTGGAGATTGACAGATCAGTTCTGAGGAGAGCAGGAAGCTGACGCCCTGTTTCTAACAAAAGGCTTTAGTCTCCGCCCACTTGGACAAGTCACAGCTCAGAGATGTGCTCATCTCTCACACAATGAGTGGGGAATGGAGTCGGTCCGAGTTCCCAGATCTGGAGGTTGACAGAATTATAGACAGCTCACTCACTCACTCGCTCACTGTCACTCTCACAGACACACACTCTTAAACACACAAACTCTCTCACTCTCACACACACACATACAATCAAACAAGCACAATTATCACAAAACGTCTGAAATGCAGTTGCAACATTGAAATGGAATAAAAACAGAATGATCTAAGCAATGGAGAATGTCCAGCACTGAGGGGAATATTAATAGTAGCGAGGTGTTATAACGGAAAGCAGTGGTTACACCTTGCAAGAGCTTCAGTTCAAAGAAAGAGGAACTCAGACAGCAAGAAGCAGAGGGTCAGATTGAAACGAGTGAAAGATATATTCACTGGAATATCCACTGAGTGTCGATTCTGTCTTTTCCATCAGTTTAAATGGTGGGACAGACCCTATCAGACAGAAACAGCCCCCGGGATCTCTCCCCTTCCCTCCCATCTTTCACCCGGCAGCGGAATGACATTAACCAAATATCTGCTGCCCCCCACCCCCTCTGGCCGCCGCCCTTGTCCTAATTCAAGCCAAGTCCCATTCACCGCCCCCCCCCACACCCCTCACTCCCTCCCTCCGCCCCCCCCCCCCCCCCCCCCCCCGCCCCCCTTCTCACAGAAGAACATAATCCCCCGGCACCATCCACATTAGACTGAACAAAAGCTGCATTTGAAAAAATGTTCAAACATGTTCTCCAAACTCTCCATGGTCCTCGACTCCTCTCTATCTGTGTGTGATCCTCTAGATTATGAACCCTCTGATATCTCTACACCCGGATAATTGCTGCCTCGGGAACTCTCCCTCACTTTCCATCGCTCCACAATGGGCTCCTTCAGCTGCCTGGGGGCCTGAGCTCTGGAATCCCCTCCCTGAACCTCTCCGCCTGTCTCTCTCTCCCCCTCAATGACGCTCCTAAACACCTCCCTCCCTCCACACAGATTTGGGTCGTCTACACTCACATCTCCACTCAGTGTTCAGTGGATAATGGCTCCCTTTGATACGACCGGTGAGGGTTTACTGAGTTACAGGCGCTATATCAATAAAATAATGTTTTTGTGAGGATGGGACTGGTGTTGAGGGGACAGCAGTCACTGTGTTTCAGGAACAGAGAGCAGTTCATTGCTGTCGGAGGTGACAGAGAAACAGGTAGCCATTGAAAGTTTTGACAGCTGGAGGATGGGTTCGGTGGGACAGGGCTGATGTGTCTGAGATTAGACCCGAGCTGCTCCCTCCTCATTAGGGCGGTGGGAGACACTTTCCTACATCAGCGATTGGATTCCGACACCCGGGGGAGGCGGGGGGTGGGGAGGGCGGGGGGGGCGGTGGGGGTTGCGGGGGAGTGGTGATGGTTGTTGGGGGCGGTGATCCCGGCATCAAACATTTCGGTAACCAATCCTGGTCAGACTGTGCCACCATGCGGCAATGATCACAACCTGCCGCCCAGTTACAGGACCCTTCATCTGCGGACTGGGTCCTTCACACCTCCCCCTGCCTCAATCCCCTGGTCACCTCTAACCCTTAACCACAGGCCAAGAATTCAGGCCCCAAACCCTCATGGATTCTGTCAGGAGTTAAGGAATGACTGGGAAGATTATTCAGTTACATTCCTCCCTCCTCATATCTAACCTTCCATTTTGTGACAGTGGATAATACATGATTTGTGAAAGTCACAATGACTTTGAACAGATATGTTAACAATCTCCGTTCCCAGTCCCTCACCTGCTATTGTCACCGTCACAGATTCACTCCATGGGGAAGGTGACTGATCACTCTGACACCAATAATAACACTGATAACGGCCTCCTTGGTTCAAAGCAGCAAACGAGAATCTTGCAGAGTTGTCCCGTGTGGAATCTAGATGAATATTAGGATCTTGATGATCCTTGTAAATGTAGAAGGTTTTATCCGAACAATGTGTCTCCACAGTGCAGGTGAGGGTGACATTCTCTGTTTCTAGATACACTCCAGTCGGTCGGTCCAGTGATATCTGCGGCTTTGGCAAGTCCCCTGTGTTGGGAGGAATGGAAATCTCTGTTAGGAATGGATCTCCAGGGTTTCATGTACAGAGGGAATGAGCTAACTCACTAACCATTGTACTGGTGTTGAAGGGAGATGTTTGTATCGGGAACTGAGGATGAAGGAAAGGGAGTTTTCGGGATGTGTTCTCGAAGAAACAGTGAGATATTGGAATTTACACAATGGATTTCAGTAACTCAGCTCATTAGAAAACTATCCACAGCCAACGGTGTAAATGTGAAGTGTAACTCGTTATTTAATGTAGACAATCAAATCACAACACTAAATAAAATAAACCAGCTGGGATTCCCATTCCAAAGTGAGATGTTGAAGCAGTAATTGTACCCTGGGTTACAAGAGAGAGAAGGATATGGTTTAATTTGCAGTCAATATTTTTGTTCAGTGCAGCTGATTTGAACATTTGATTTAAAGGGGTGAAGATTTCCTTTAATCTGTGTCTTTTCAAACAATGGAGTCGCTTTGGTGAAATCAACATATTGGCTCATTCCAGAGGTGAGTGTCTCTGACAAGCCTGACAATTATTGTCCCTCTCTCATTGCCCTTTGTGAATCTGGTGGTGATCCTCTCTGATGTGAGGCTGTCCATGGAGTGTTGTTAAACGGAAAGCCAATGGAAGTCCTGTCTGGACCCAGAGATTATTGAAGAAGCACCGACATATTTGGCGTTTGGGTTTGTGTGAGACCCGGAGGGAACCCGTGTGTGGATGATCTTCCTATGCATCTGCTGTTATTGTCCATGTTAATGAATTCACTCCCCCCACACCTCTCCCTCTCATTCCCCAGTCATGACCTTGCGGCGGCTCTGTCTGAGGGGTGGCAGAGGCATTTCACAATCTTTACATCCGCTCAGACCCTGAGTGACCTTCTGACCCCCTCACCTCCACCGCCTCTCAGTCCACCAATGTCCATCTCCCTGACATTGCCTGACTCCAGCCCCATTCCTCGCTCTGCCTCCAGACTTGTGTCTTCCAACTCTCCCATCCGTCACCTGGCTTCGGAATGACATGAACCAAATATCTGCTGGTTCCCCGCCTTGTCCTACTTCAAACCAAGTCCCATTCATCCACCACGCTCCTGTTCTTGCAGAACAGCATAATCCCCAAGTCCCTCTCCCACCCCCGCCACAATGTCCCCCCTCCATTGAATAAAGGCTGGATTTGAAAAACAAATCATACATATTCCCCAAACTCTCCATGGTCCTCACCTCCTCTCTGTCTCTGTGCAGTTCTCTAGATCATTAAACCTCTGATAGCTCTTGTGATGATAAATTGCATTCAAGAAATGTTTTTGAGTAATGTTGCTGTGCAGGATTTTTCTCAACAGGCAGTTCGAAAAGCCCGGTGAGAGGTTACTGCAAATAATGTGAGGATGGCACTGGTGTTTGATGGACACCTCTGAATGATTTTCAGGAACAGGGAGGGAGTTCATTGCTGTTGGACACATGAGGGAGTGGGAGGAGTTGACAGAGAAACAGATAGCCGTTTACTGCTCTAGACAACTGGAGGATGGGGTGGGTGGGACAGGACAGATGTTTCTGAGATTGGACCCCAGCTGAAGTGATGCATTAGGTGAATTCTGACAACAGTCTGCATGGACAGCGCTGAGTGTGGAAGAGAAACGGGTGAAATGGAATTGTTTGAGGGAAATTAATTACTTGATGCAGCATTCTGGGAGACTCTGTGTTCTTTCATCTCACCCTGGAGAAACAGTCAGCAAAATCTCAGAATTAGAAATCACCCTTTCAAGGGCAATGCTGGCAAGAAATTCCTCACACGAGGAGCAGTCTAGATCAGCTCAAACATTCCTCAATCACAGCTGAGGTTCGGTCGGTTGTAAATTGCAGACTCGGGGTTGAAAGGTTTTTGTTATTTTATATTGTTAGAGGAAAGGTCATCAGGGTGTGTAAAATTAGAGAAGATTTAGATCACTACACTCCAACTGGACAGCAGAACAGACACAAGGACGTCCAATGGCAATTTTGGATATCCTCAGAAACATTCGGAGCTGTAACTGCAAATTTGGAATGAATTTTCCCATTCAATAGAACATTGGCTGTGGCCAGTGGGAATGCCGGATTGTTCCTGAGTTATCTTCCCCAGAGTGTGTTAATGGATGGAGCGCCAACAACAAGAATAAGGCCTTTCCCTGGCATGAACAATCTAGGCCCCCGTCACCAGCTTCAGTGTTACAACACGATGGGTTACTACAATCAAACCCATCACCATACCAAAAAAACAAACCGATTGGTTTAACACGATAGGAATTAATAATTCAATGTCATGATATTCGAGAGAAATGTGGACACTTACATTGAGAGAATCTTCCCTGAACAGCAAAAGCCGCTGAAACGAGAGAAAATGAATGAGTGAAATGAAAACTGAGACTTTTCCCAGAATTCCAGAATCACAGGTTGTTACAATATTCCCCAAAGAGGGTCTTTCCTCACAGTGAACTCCCATCTCCAATCGTTTGAGGATCTTTGTAATTAATCCCACTCCCCCTCACTTTCCCAATATCCAATCTTTTCTCCAGGTAGGTAATGATCGGATTTTGTTTCGAGTGTTCCTATCAGAACTGCTTCTGTCGACATTTCACGATGGGCATTTCAGATCACAACAACTTGCTGTGTGAATAGAAATGTGTCCCTCTCGTGTCCCCATTTGGGTTGGTCACCAGTTACATCATATTGTGTGTGCTCTGGTCACTGACTCTCATAGAATCATGGGAGCATACAGTGCTGAAGAGGCCCTTCAGCCCATCGTGTCTGTTCCAACACCGGAAAAAATACCAGATCTCCCACCTTATCCCATTTCCCATATCCCTGAATGTTTTGACATGCCAAGTGCTCATTCAGATACTTTTTAAAGAATGTGAGACAACTCGCATCCATCACCCGCCCAGGCAGCGCATTCCAGACTGTCGCCACCTCTGGGTAAAAAATAGTTTTTTCTCACATCACTCCCAAACTTCCTGCCCCTCAACTTGAATCTAAGTCCCCTCGTGACTGACCCTTTAACTAAGGGGAACAGGTGCTCCTTACCCACTCAGTCCGTATCTCCGATAATCTTGTGCACCTCGATTAGGTCATCCCTCAGTCTTCTCCAGCTCAAAGGAAAACAACACAAGCCTCCCCAACCTCTCTTGTTAACTTAAATGTTCCATCCCACGCAGTATCCTGGTGAATCTACTCTGCACCCCCTCCAGTGAAATCATATCCTTCCTATAATATGGCGACCAGAAATGCACACAGTACTCTCGCTGTGACATCACCAAAGTTCTTTATAACTGCACCATGATCGATTTGTAACCCATTCCTCGATTGATAAAGACAAATGTCCCATATGTCTTTTTCACCATGTGACTAACATGCCCTTTCGCTTTCAGAACAAACACGCCAAGGTCACTTTGTTCCACAGAACCTCCGAGTGTCCTCCCTTTCATTGAACACTTCCTTGTCAAATTCCTTGTCTCCCGTAACGGGAATCGATTACAGCTCATGTGATGGATCAGAATCCATCATGATTTGGAGAACTTTAGTCAAAGCTCCTCTGAAGCGGCTCTGTTTGAAGGAGAACAAGCCCAGTGGTTCCAGCTCTGGAGTGTGGGGCTCGGAGTCAGAGACAAGACTCTGGGGTCAGCACCTTCAGGAGTGAAGCTCAGAAACATTTCTCCACAGGAAAATGGTGCTCTCAGATTGGAACTCTCTGCTGCAAATTACAATTGTTCCTTTGGAAAATCGTTCATTTCAAATCTCAGATTGAGAGGTTATGTTTTAATGAACTGTATATTACATCTGGAGCTGAGACGTACAAACAAAGTTGGTGAAAGATCAGTTAGATTGAGAGAGTTTTCCAGCATAGAAAGAGGCCCTTCAGCCCATCTTGTCTGTTCCAGCCATCAAGAACACATCCATTATAATCGCATTTCCCAGCACTTGCTCCGTAGTAGTGTGTGCTGTGGCTGTGCAAGTGCTCATCTTAAGACTTCTTAATTGTTGTGAGAGGTTCCGCCTCTACCGAACTTTCAGGCAGTGAGTTCCAGATTCCCACCACCCTCTCGGCGAAAAATATTTCCCTCAAATCCCTCTAAATCTCCTGCCCCTTGCTTAAATCAATGCACTCCCCCCTCCCCCCGTTTATTGGCTCTCCGAAGGGAAAGTAACCTTCCCTATATCCCTCATATTTCAGTGCCTGTTCTGTCTGTGTCTATGTGTCTGTCTCAGTCTGTGTTTGCTTGTTTCTGCGTGTCTGGGCCTGCCTCTTTCTGTGTGAGTGTGTGTGTGTGTGTGTGTGTGTGTGTCTGTCTGTGTGTGTCTATGTTGTGGTAGTTTGTGTGTGTTTCTCTTTTTTTTTCGTGCCTTACTGGCAGTCACTTTGTATGTGTCTCTGTCTGTCTCAGTCAGTGTGTTTCTGTGTGTCTGTCTCTGTGTGCAGATCTCTGTGTGTCTGTCTCTATCTGTGTGTCTGTTCCTGTTTGCTGGTCTGAGTGCTTTTTGCCGTATTTGTAACACTCTGTGCATATGTCTCTGTGTTTGTACTTGTGTGTGTGTGTGTGTGTGTGGGTGTGTTTGTGCCTTGTCTGTCTCTGTGTACATGTCTGTTTGTATGTCTGTCTGTCTCTCTCCCTCTGTATGTGCCTGTCCTTGTCTTTGTGGCAGTCTCTGGATATTTGCCTGTCTCTGTGTGTCTGTGTTTCTTTGTGGGAGTCTCTGTGTGCCTTTGTTGCGGTCTTTGTGTATGTATCTATCATTGTGTGTGTCACTGTGTGCTTCTGTGTGTCACTGTATCCTTATCTCTATCTGTCCCTGTGTGTGTCTCTCACTCTGTCTGTCTTTTTGCAGACTCTGCATGTGTATGTCTGTGTGTCTTTCACTGTGTGTCTGTGTCTGCCTATTGTGTGTCTGTCTCTATGTCCTTTGCTCTGCCTGTCCCTTCTAGTCTTTGTCTCTCAGCCTGTGTCTGTGTCTCTGTGCCTGCCTCTGTCTGGGAGCACGATTATGGAATGGATTCACACTTTGGGCTGTTAAACTGAACAAAACGAGGGTGAGATGATGAAATATTGACCACAAACAGCAGCTGCTGTGATGTGTTTACTGAAGGACATTAGTCTCCACTCTCGACACAGATCGCAATCTCAATGATGTGACCAACTCCAGGAGACAACAGGAGAGAGTGCCGTCTAAATAATGAGAACTGAATCTTGGTTCGATTCAGGAGAATAGTTTACAAACTCTCAGCAACGTCACAATAAACCGATAGTGGGAGAAAATTAAATATCAATAGATTTCCAAATCAATCTGGGTGTATTTTAGTCACAGTCAGTGTTTGTAACGGAAACCTGTGGTTTCAGCTCAGAAACACATCACTGAGGACAAATATAAAGTTAACCCTTGACAGAGAAAGCAATGGATCAGGGAAGATGTGTTTAAATACACTGAGAGAAAAGACCATCCAATTAAATTCAAACTATTTCAAATTGTAACTAGTTATTAAATATCCCGCACAAATCTCAGAATATGTGAAGGAGCAGACACCTTGCATCATCATTATGTGTTGAGGATTCGAGCTCCATAAAACAGGATAAAAACAGAGTGAAAATTATTTAACGGTAAATTAAAAGTAAGCAATAGCTAAAGTGACCAGTTGTTCCTTCGAATGGAGCGAGAGATAGAGGGAGAGGCAGACAGACGGAGAGAGACAGAGAGGGAGGGACAGGGAGGAATAAAGTGAAAGATCAAGACGGACAGAGACAGTGAGAGAGTGAGAGAAAGAGAGAGAGCAAGAGAGTTGGGTTAAACATGACAGCAGCACCCTATTATAGAAAGGATATTATTAAACTAGAAAGAGTGCAGAAAAGATTTACTAGGATGCTACTGGGACTTGATGGTTTGAGTTATAAGGAGAGGCTGGAAAGACTGGGACTTTTTTCTCTGGAGCGCAGGAGGCTGACGGGTAAGCTTATAGAGGTCTATAAAATAATGAGGCCCACAGATCAGCTAGATAGTCAATATCTTTTCCCAAAGGTAAGGGAGTCTAAAACTAGAGGGCATAGGTTTAAGCTGAGATGGGAGAGATACAAAAGTGTCCAGAGGGGCAATTTTTTCACACAGAGGGTGATGAGTGAGTGGAAAAAGCTTCCAGAAATAGTAGTAGACGCGGGGACAATTTTGTCTTTTAAAAAGCAATTAGATAGTTACATGGGTAAAATGGGTAAAGAGGGATATGGGCCAAATACTGGCAATTGGAATTAGCATAGGGGTTTTTAAAAAAGCGGCATGGACAAGTTGGGCCGAAGGGCCTGTTTCCATGCTGTAAACCTCTATGACTCTATGACAGCAAAGGGCGTTGCAACAGAAATAAAGTAGTTTCAACTCGAAGAGGCTTCAGTTGAAAGAAAGAGGAACTCAGCCGCTGCCAGGAAGGACAGTGACTCAGAACTAAGAGAATAGCCCAAATATATTTCACAGAATATTACAGAACTGTGCTCAAATGTTGTCCCACATTTGAACTTCCCATTTCTGCTGAAGGCTCTCATTCACGAATCCACCCCATCGATGGTGAGTATCCCACCCCATTAACCCCCTGATCCATAGCGAGGGACTTCGATCATGGGGAGAGACTGGAGGAGCTGGTGTGATTTGTATTAGATACGGGAAGATTCACCGACTATTCCTTAGCTTGGCAGCGAGGACAGAAAATTGTTTTAAGAGAAGTGGGCTGAGTCGGGAGAGATGGGATGAGTCGGGAGAGATGGGAGGAGTCGGGAGAGATGGGAGGAGTCGGGAGAGATGGGAGGAGTCGGGAGAGATGGGAGGAGTCGGGAGAGATGGGAGGAGTCGGGAGAGATTCAATGAGTCGAGAGAGATTGGATGCGTCGGGATAGATTGGATCCGTCGGGATAGATGGGATGAGTGGGGCGAGATGGGGAGAAATCTTCAGGAAAGTGATCAACATGTTTAATGGAGATTATTAAGGAAGTTTGAGAAAGTGGTAAGCGGTGTCAGAGAAAGGTCACAGCGGAACACTGTGCTTTCAGCTCAGAGGCTTCACAGAGAGAGAAAGGAGATTGTAAACCCCGATTGGATGGACAGGGCATCAGAACCCAGAGTGGGGTTAAACATATAACAAGAAAATGCACTGCCAGAAACTGCTGAAATGTACTAAACCTTGTAATTATGGAATTCCTTTCACACCACCAGAGATACAATCAAAATATTATAGAGCCATGGTAAGGCAGCATCTGGAGCATTGTCTACAGTTATGGATTTACTCATATGACAGACCTGCCATCCCAAGAATCAGCTCAGTAAACCTTCACTGCATTCCCTCTATAGCAAGGACATCCTTCCTCAAACAGAAACTATGTAAAGTTAAAGTGCTTGGGTTTGCAGGTAGAGCCTTGAGATGCACAGAAAGCTGCTTAGCAGATTGGAAGAAAAGAGTTGGCATCAATGGATCTTTTTCTGATTGGCAAGCAGTGACTAGTGGGGTATCATAAGGATCTGAGCCAGGACCCCAACTGTTCACATTATATATTAATGATTTGGAAGAGGGAACAAAATGTATCATCCCCAAATTTGCAGATGATACAAAGCTGGGTGGGAGGGTGAGCTGTGAGGAGGATGCAGAGATGCTTCAGTGTGATTTGGACAGGCTGAGTGTGTGGACATCTGCGTGGCAGATGCAGTATAATGTGGATAAATGTGAGGTTATCCACTTTGGTAGCAATAATAGGAAGGCAGATTATTATATGAATGGGTGTAAACTGAGAGAGGTGGTTACTCAGTGAGACCTGAGTGGCCCAGTGCATTAGTTGCTGAAAGTAAGTGTGCAGGTACAGCAGGCAGTAAAGAAGGCAAATGGTATGTTGGCCTTCATAGCGAGAGAATCTGAGTACAGGGATAGGGATGTTTTACTGCAAATGAATAGTTCATTGGTGCGGCCACACCTGGGGTATTGTGTACAGTTTTGGTGTCCTTATCTGAGGGAGGATGCCCTTGCTGTAGAGGGAATACAGTGAAGGTTTACCAGACTGATTCCTGGGATGGCAGGTCTGTCATATGAGGACTGATTAAGTCGGTTAAGACTATATTCATGGGAGATTAGAAGAGTGAGAGGTGATCTCATAGAAACTTAGAATATTCTAACAGGGTTAGACAGGGTAACTTCAGAAAGAATGTTTAAGCTGGTGATGAAGTCCAGAACTAGGGGTCATAGTTCGAGGATAAGAGGTGAGGAGAAAATCCTTCACCCTGAGAGTGGTTAATGTGTGGAATTGACTACCACAGAAAGTATTTGAGGTCAAAACATTGTGTGATTTCAAGAAGAAATTAGATATAGCACTTAAAGTCCATTATTAAAGATGATATCGGGGAGTATTTGGAAGTGCATGATAAAATAGGACTGAGTCAGCATGGCTTCGTCAAGGGGAGGTCATGTCTGCCAAATCTGATAGAGTTCTTTGAGGAGGTAACAAGGAAGTTAGATGAAGGAGAACCAGTGGAATTGATTTACTTAGATTTCAAAAAGGCCTTTGACAAGGTGCCGCACAGGAGACTGTTAAATAAGTTAAGAGCCCATGGTGTGAAGGGTAAGATCCTGGCATTGATGGAGGATTGGCTGACTTCCAGAAGGCAGAGAGTGGAGATAAAGGGGTCTTTTTCAGGATGGCAGATGGTGACTAGTGGAGTGCCTCAGGGGTCGGTGCTGGGACCACAAACTTTTCACAATATACATTAACGATTTGGAAGAAGGATCTGAAGGTACTGTTGCTAAGTTTGCAGATGCTACAAAGATATCATAGGGACAGGTAGTATTGAGGAAGCAGGGGGCTGCAGAAGGACTGGGGCAGGTTAGGAGAGTGGGAAAAGAAGTGGCAGATGGAATACAATGTGGAAAAGTGTGAGGTTATGCACATTGGAGTGAGGAATGGAAGCATAGACTATTTTATAAATGGTGAAATGCTCCAGAAATCAGAAACACAAAGGGACTTTTGAGCCCTTGTTCAAGATTCTCTTAAGGTTAATGTGCAGGTTCAGTCGGCAGTTAGGAAGGCAAATGCATGTCAGCATTCATGTCGAGAGGGCTATAATACAAGAGCAGGGATGTAATTCTGAGGCTGTATAAAGCTCTGGTCAGGCCCCATTTGGAGTATTGTGAGCAGTTTTGGACCCCGTAACCCAGGAAGCATGTGCTGGCCTTGGAAAGGGTCCAGAGGAGGTTCACAAGAATGACCCCTGGAATGAAGAGCTTGTCGTATGAGGAACGGTTCAGGACACTGGGTCTGTACTCGTTGGAGTTTGGAAGGATGAGGGGGGATCTTATTGAAACTTACAGGATACCGCATAGGCCTGGAGAGTGAATGTGGAGAAGACAGAGAGTGGGGACAAAGTGGATGTTTTCAGGATGGGAGCTGATGACCAGGGTTCGGTGCTGGGACCACAACATTTCACAATATACATTAACGATTTGAAAGAAGGAACTGAAGGTATTGTTGCTAAGTTTGCAGATGCTACGAAGATATGTAGAGGGACAGGTGGTATTGAGGAAGCAGGGGGCTGCAGAAGGACTTGGACAGGTTATGAGAGTGGGCAATGGAGTAGCAGCTGGAATACAATGTGTTGGGGGATCTTATTGAAACTTAAAGGATACTGCGAGGCCTGGATAGAGTGGACGTGGAGAGGATGTTTCCACTCGTCGGAAAAATTAGAACCAGAGGACACAACCTCAGGCTAAAGGGACGATCCTTTAAAACAGAGATGAGGAGGAATTTCTTCAGCCAGAGAGTGGTGAATCTGTGGAACTCTGCCACAGGAGGCTGTGGAGGCCGGGTCATTAAGTGCCTTAAGACAGAGATAGATACGTTCTTGATTAATAAGGGGATGAGCGGTTAAGGGGAAAAGACAGGTGAATGGGGATGAGAAAAATATCAGCCATGATTGAATGGCGGAGCAGACTCGATGGGCCGAGTGGCCTAATTCTGTTCCAATGTCTGATGGTCATATGGCCTCATGGTCTTATGGTCTTGGGGCGAAAGGGATCAAGGGATATGAGGGGAAGGCGGTATCACTGTATTGAATTTGATGATCAGCCATTATCGAAATGAATGGCGCAGCAGGCTCGAAGGGCCGAATGGCCTACTCCTGCTCCTACGTTCCTGTATCCCAGAGAACTGGAGACAAACCAATTCTGTGCTGAGTCTTTGAAATGTCAATCCAATTGTTCAATCCTAGATTGTGTTGGCTCCACAGCCCTGACAGTTCAGGGGGAACAGAGTAATTCTGTGGCTGAGTGTGGTGAACCATCGTTGGTTCCCACTGTGGGATTGTTCTAATGTTGTTGTTGGGCTAGGGTGTTCACACTGTGGGATTGTTCTAATGTTGTTGTTGGGCTAGGGTGGGATTGATACACCTGTGGTTGTTACTGTTGTGGCACATCCCAGTCGGGCTCCGCCTCCTGGGATAGGTATAAGACCCCCTGCTCGGGCGGGACCTCTTCAGTCTGGGATAGTGTGTTAAAGTTCTGATAGTTCCATTGTTAGTTAATAAAAGCCTTCTTTTACCAAAGCTTTGTGCCTTGTGTCCAATTGATGCGCATCACTGAGGGAATTATTGACTGAAAGACAGATAAAACTAGTTGTGGTGCAGTGTGAGGTACAGATATGGGGCTTGTGTACAGATAATGTCCAGCACAAGTGGTGGAGTTCCATTCTGGAGTGGAGGGAGCTGTGAACAGTGACAATTTAGATGAAAGTAGGAAGTTGGAAGGTGGGGCCCTGTTTCTAATGAAAGGCTTCTGTCTCCACTCTTTTACAAGTCACATCTGAGAGATGAGCACAATGAGTGGAGAAGTGGAGTCGATCCGAGATCCCTGACTCAATTATAGACAGCACACTCACTCACACTGACACACACACACTCACAGTCTCTCTTACACACACTCTCAAACTCTCTCTCTCACACACACTCTCTCTCACACACACTCTGACACACAGAATGCTTCAAATTCAATTGCAATATTGAAATGGAAGAAAAACAGAATGATCTAAGCAATGGAGAATGTCCAGCACTGAGGGGAATATTAATAGTAGCGAGTTGTTATAACGGAAAGCAGTGGTTACACCTTGCAGGAGCTTCAGTTCAAAGAAAGAGGAACTCAGACAGCAAGAAGCAGAGGGTCAGATTGAAACTAGCAAAAGACATATTCACTGGAATATCCACTGAGTGTCGATTCTGTCTTTTCCATCGGTTTAAATGGTGGGACAGACCCTATCAGACAGAAACAGACCCCGGGATCTCTCCATTTCAGTAAAATTCACTCTGCCTCACAGTCAATCAGTGAATCAGCCTGGAACCTGTTCCCAAGGCAGCAGCTTCTCACTGCTCTCCTTGTTCAAATGGACACAGTCAGTATTTGAGCTCAGACCCTGGTTCACGGTGAAAATTCTGATTTCAGAAGGTGCAAATACCCGACCTCGACACCGTGGATCTCCGGGGATCTCTGGGAGATCCACTCCAGATTTAACAAGGGGATCAGGGGAGATCTCAATCAGCAACTCTTACTGAAATCCCAAAACTGTCCAGCAAACTGACTCCAGGATCACTGCCCTCAACATGACTCAAAGTGAATCCAACACAGGCAAATCTCCACCCTCACCATCCACCCCAACACACCCCATCCCAAACTAGCTTTAGTCCCTGGAGCTAACTGAGATCAGACACCTCCCGGGTTCATTCCCACTCTCCCCTCTGCCATTCCCACACTCGGATACCACACAGACCAGACGTACGACAGTGTTGCACAGAGGCCGGGTGCAGGACTCACCAAAGAGCAGTAACAAGGCGCCCGTCTCCATCTCCGAGTCGCAGCTACATCGAGATGTGAGAGCTGGAAGGGACGGAGACTGTGTCTCGTCATCCGAGACTCAGAGCTTCAAACCAGGAAGCTTTGAATGAGAGAGGAAAGAGAGTCTGGGAGGAAGTGGGGTGGTCACCACAGTTACAGCAGCAGCACTGAGCTTTGTACAATACAGAGTTAAAACAGGGTCGGGGAGGGTTACAAGGTCCAAAATGCTAATCTTTATAAGTTATACAATGATCGGATAGTGAGAAAGGTCTGGCCATCTTGATACTGGTCAATCTGGTTTCACTGGAGGTGTACACGGTCTGCGTGTTCAGGAAGTGTACACTGTCTGGGTTCACAGGAGGTGTACACAATCTCGGTGTACAGGAGATGCAGACTGTTTGTGTATACAGGAGTTGTACACAGTCTGGATATACAAGAGATGTACACAGTCTGGATGTACAGGAGGTGTACACAGTCTTGGTCCACAGGAGGTGTACACAGTCTGGGTGTACAGGAGGTGTACACAGTCGGTGTATAGGAGGGACACACAGTCTGGATGTACAGAATGTGTACACAGCCTTGGCGAACAGGAGATCTTAGATTCAAGAATCATACAGCGCAGGAGACGCCTTTCAGCCCATCGGGTCTGCACTGGCACATTAGAAACACCTGAACTCCCACCCAATCCAACACGCCAGCACTTGGCCCATAGCCTGAATGTTATGATCACCCAAGTATTGATCCAGGTACTTTTTAAAGGATGTGTTGTAACCCGCCTTTCCCATCCACCTGGGCAGCGCATTCCAGACATTCACCACCCTCTGGGTAAAAGGGATTTTCCTCACATCCTCCCTCAACCTTCTGCCCCTCACCTTGAACCTATATCCCCTCGTAACTGACCCTTCATGAAGGGAACAGCTGCTCCCTTTCCATCCTCTCCACGCCCCTCAAAGACTTGTACACCTCGATCAGGACACCCCTCAGTCTTCTCTGCTCCAACGAAGACAACCCAAGCCTATCCAACCTCTCTTTGTAACTTAAATGTTCCACCCCAGGCAGCATCCTGGTGAATCTCCTCTGCACCCCCTCCAGTGCAATCACATCCTTCCGATAATGTGGCGACGAGAACTGCACAGAGTAATCTAGCTGTAGCCTCAACAAAGATCTGTTCAACTCCAACATTATTTCCCTGTGTTTGCAATCTGTGCCTCATTGGTTAAAGGCAGGTGTCCGAGAGGTCTTTTCACCACTCTACTAACATGCCTTTCCGCTTTCAGAGATCTGTGACAAACATGTCAGGGTCCCTTTGATCCACAGAATTTTCTCGTGTCCTGCCTTTCATCGAATACTTCATTGTCATTACTTCTTCCAAAGTGTATCACCACACACTTTTCAGGGTTAAATTCCATCTGCCACTTCGCTGCCCTTTGACCATTCCATCTATTTTGTATTGCAGCCCAACACACTCTGGCCTACTTACGATTTCGAAGCCATAGCGTGAAGGGGATTCAATTGTAAGGGGAATAGACAGGCATTTCTGTGGCCGCGAAAGAGACTCCAGGATGGTCTGTTGCCTCCCTGGTGCTTGGGTTAAGGATGTCTCGGAGCAGCTGCAGGACATTCTGAAGGGGGAGGGCGAACAGCCAGTGGTCGGAGTACACGTTGGTACAAGTGACATAGGTAAAAAAAAGGGATGAGGTCCTAAAAGCAGAATACAGGGAGCTAGGAAGAAAGTTAAGAAATCGGACCTCAAAGGTAGTGATCTCAGGATTACAACCAGTGCCACGTGCCAGTCAGAGTAGAAATGAGAGGATATATCGGATAAATACATAGCTGAAGAGATGGTGTCAGGGGGACCAGTTCTGGGGGAGGTGGGACCTGTACAAATTGGATGGGTTACACCTGGGCAGGACTGGGACTGATGTCCTCGGGGGAGTGTTTGCTAGAGCGGTTGGGGAGGGTTTAAAATAATATGCCAGGGGGATGGGAACGTATGTGAGGGGTCTGACAAGGAGGGAGCAAGGACAAAATATGGGGAGAAGGTTCCAACTACATTAAAAATCAGGAAAAAAGTTAAAAGGAAGGAGAACTCAGGAGATGTTATTAATGGAAGTGTTAGAATTCAAAAAGAAGGTACAAAAACTAGCATCAGGGCACTTTATCTGAATGCTCGTAGCATTCGAAACAAGGTAAATGAGTTGACAGCACAAATCATTGCGAACGAGTATGATTTGGTGGCCATTACAGAGACATGGTTGCAGGATGGTCACAACTGGGAGTTGAACATCCAGGGGTGTCAGACTGCTCGGAGGGACCGACAGGAAGGTAAGGGAGGTGGTGTAGCTCTGATATTTAAGGATGATATCAGGGCGGTAGTGAGAAATGATATAGGTTCTATGGAAAAAAGTGTTGAATCCATTTGGGTGGAAATTAGAAATATTAAGGAGAAAAAGTCACTGATAGGCGAAGTCTATAGGCCACCAAATAATGACATCATGGTGAGGTGAGAAATAAACAAAGAAATAACTGATGCGTGTAAAACTGGTACAGCAATTATCATGGGGGATTTTAATCTACAGATCAATTGGTCAAACCAGGTTGGTCAAGGCAGACTTGAGGTTGAGTTCATAGAATGTATCCGCGATAGCTTCCTTGAATAGTGTGTAATGGAACCGACAAGGGAGCAAGCTATCCTAGATCTGGTCCTGTGTAATGCGATGGGAATAATTAATGATCTTGCAGTTAGGGATCCTCTTGGAAGAAGCGATCACAGTATGGTTGAATTTAAAATACAGATGGAGCGTGAGAAGGTAAAATCCAATACCAGTGTCTTGTGCTTAAACAAAGGAGACTATAAAGGGATGAGGGAGGCATTGGCTCAGTAGACTGGGAGCAAAAACTTTATGGCAGGACAATTGAGGAACAGTGGAGGACTTTCAAAGCGATCTTTCACAGTGCTCAGCAAAAGTATATACCAGTGATAAGGAAGGACTGTAGAAAAATAGATAATCAGTCATGGATATCTAAGGAAATAAAGGAGGGTATCAAACTGAAAGAAAATACATACAAAGTGGCAAAGAATAGTGAGAACCTAGAGGATTGGGAAATCTTTAAAGGTCAGCAGAAAGCCACGAAAAAAGCTATAAAGAAAGGTAAGATGGATTATGAGAGTAAGCTAGCTCAGAATATAAAAACAGATCACAAACGTTTCCACAAATATATAAAACAAAAAAGAATGGCGAAAGTAAACACTGGTCCTTTAGAGGACGAGAAGGGGGATGTAATAACTGGAAATGAGAAAATGGCTGAGGCATTGAACAGGTATTTTGTGTCGGTCTTGTGGTGATCTAAACAGAGCCTAGTTTTAAGGCTGATAAAATTGGATATCTTAAATTAAAGAATTGGGCATATTGAAATCAAACACAGTCAAACCTCAGGCAGGCCAATTGTACAATACACAAATGTGTCTGGGCCTGGCCCATCAACCACCCATCAAAGGTCATTACACTCTACTTGAGACTTAGCAGGAGATCATGGCACCTCATTGAAATGCGTCGGCCTATTGTTAGAAGCCCAGATCGGGCCAGATTTTCTGTCACCAAGAGTTCCTGTAGATACCTTATCTGATAACAAGTTCAACAACATGGAGATGGACACCTGGGGGGCGGACCCTGGTGTCCTGTCAGACAGACATCAAGAAACCCACTGGGTATTGGAACCCCCTCCTGGGACCTCATTGGCCGGAAGCCAGAGAAGTTTCTGGAAAGGCAAGCAGGCTGGGGATAAAGGGACACACTCAGAGGCACACGGCAGCGAAGACTCGACGAGGGAGGCAGTTGTGACCATTCGGAAGACTGACCAGAGAAGGAAGAAGCGGCCATCGAGACTCACCTTCGTGACGACAGACCAGAGGGACTCAGAGAATCGGGCCTGCAGTTTAACCAAGCCACCTTTACAGGTAGTATACTTGAATCTGGGGTATCCTCTTGTTTTATGTGGGTAATTTAAGGGTTAATAGTGTTATTATTAATAAACTTGTTGAACCTTTACTTGTGTTTGTCCTTTGTCCACCTTGCAAATAAGGGCACTGGGGTAAAACCTTGGAGTAAGTAAACTGGTTGAAAGTATCTGAGAATTAACAGGTACAACAGTGGCACCCCAGATGGGACTTCGATAAGAAGTAATATGTTGCTCCGAAGTCGAACCTTCAACCCGGTATTCTCCAACACTCCGTCTGAGCCTGAATGAAGAGGGCAGATGCCCCACGTGACGGCCAGTCTTAAGTGAGTGAAAGACTAATACAGATGGCCCATTGGGCCATAAACCCGGTGTCTGCAACACAAGGTGGACAAACTGTGTAGTTAGAACTAGAACAGTCTAGGGGATTTGGGTAAAATCTACAGGAGGGAATTTAGTGAAAACCGGATCCCTACCCCGATCCCTTACCTATACTCAAGTGACGAATCCTAAAAGGAAATAATCATGGCCAGTCATGCTGCATGGGAGGACCTCTGGGATTGGGGTTCAAATGTCCAAATCCACCCACGGGTCCGCATTCTGTCACAACTGGCCGTAATAGGAATCCTACTTATGATAGTGTACCTAACCATCCTCACATTTAAGTTCGCCCGATGGGGAGAGGAAGTTAAACGTAAATGCAGCAACATACAGGCTTCAGTAAAAGTCTTGCACCAAGCAGGAAAAGTAAATACAGCCCGCGCAACAGACCACTCCAAATGCCTGCGCGAGATTGAAGATTTAAAAGCACAACTAGCCATAGAAAGGGGTGTAATGTGTGCATACACGACTGAAACAGGGGATAGTGACCCAGGGGTAAAGTGGGGGGATTTAGAAGAGGATGCTGCCATTATGCAACAGCTAGCGTCACTGCCGACTGGGGACCCCCACCTCCCTTCCCGGTAGTGGAACCAACGGCACCACCTAATCCAGCCCCCATCTGAGGAAACTCAGTCTCAGCTCCTAGTCCCTGTAGCTTTCCCAAAAAGCCCAGTCACTAATCCGGTTCCTGTGCAGATGAATCCGGTCACCACCCAATGACAGGACTGACAGAACCACAATGTGACTTATGTAACTCCATACACCATGACACAGCTCACTGACATAGCTAAAGTGATTGGAGTAGTTGAACCCTCCGGGGATCCACATGCTCTCTTTGACCAGGTCACCCAATATCGTGTTTTAAACGGCCTAGACGAGGCAGAAGAGGTTAAACTTATTCTGTTGTGTTTAAGTCCTGCCATCCGTTCCGCCCTACCCGAACCCCAGAACGTGGCCGGGGGAACCCTACCAGAAATGAAGGCGACCGTTCTGGCCGCCATAGGCTACAATAGGGATGACCCGGTACAAGGCTTAAACAACTGCCAACAAAAGATAGGGGAGCACCCGACAGCCTATGCTGGCCGACTATGGAACCAATTTGTTGCGGTTTTTGGCCAATTAAATCGAGTCCAATTAAATGCACACCACCGGCCCATATGGATCCGGACCCTGATAGCACACGCCACCGAGGGGAGTCAGAAAGCCTGTGAGAATTTTGACCCTGATGATAATACACACACAGAAGCCTGAGCCATCCGCAAAATGACTCGTGTGTGGGAACGGGAAGTCAGACAAACAGACACCCCCAAGCCCACAAAACACAGATTGATGAACCCGATCCACACAGACCTGGCCCCAGTTTGGCGTAACGAAGGGGGAGGTGGAAACAGGAGACAGGGAAACTCAGGGCACTCACCCCCTTATACCCCTGCCAATCATCGATACAGAAAACCGCAGCCCCACGCAGAACCCCGATATATTCCCAACCCCAGGTACAGGGAACAAGATAAAACCAATCCCAGATATGCACCCCCACAAGCACAGTGTTATAACTGTGGGCAACCCAACCATTTTGCCCGGGACTGTAGGGCACCACCAAATTTCAGGGGACCAGCAAACCACGCGCACCCATACACTATTGCTGATCGCCGACACAGGGAACCACAAGGCCGCACAGGACATAGGCCCAACCCCCGACACCGAGAACGATATAGAGCTGAGGCCAGAGGCCCACGCCCACAAGCACAATGTTATACCTGCGGGCAACCCAACCATTTCGCCCGGAACTGTAGGGCACCACCCAACTACCCCACACGACCATCTCAACGGTTCCCCGACGATGGACCCCGACCCATGCCCCTTGAAGGACCGGCCCGACAAGCAGCTATAACCCCCACATTCCTGGCAGACAACCTAACCTACGGCGGGGAGCCCCATGAATGCCAGGTTCCGGCAATAAAAGACCCCAAGGGGCCATTTTTGCCAAAACAAAAGGGGGGAGGAGCCAGGGGAATCAGCCAAAACCAGGCTCAGGACAGTTTAAAAATTTTTGTAGATGGGTCATCCATGGTGGAAGAGGGAAACAGGAGGACAGGATGCAGGATATACGTGGAAGACCAATAAGGCCAGCCCCTCGGTATACAAGGTCATGGTAGACCACAAGAAAGCTGGGTGGTATCATGTGAACCAAATGAAGGCATTCGGCTCCCAGCAAAAGTTTCACCAATACCCTGTCACCCTGGAAGGAGTCTTTGAGTCACAAGGAAGCCCCAACCCTCACCCCACAGCACCGGACCTAAACCACGGTCCACAACCTGTACCCCAGGTTATCAACCCCCACCCAGTATCCCCAGGAACAGCACACACAACCTCGGTCCCCGCCCCAATTTACAGGGCTTCAGGAATAAAACCCTGGCCCAGGGGACCCCGGCAGAAAGGATGGGGGACCCGCAAACCTTACCCCCTGTGACGCCCCTGTTACCGGGACTCCCAGAACCGTTTGACCCGGCGCTCACTCCCAGAGGTGGTAATGCAGTGGGTACCTGGCAGCCAAAGCCCGCCCACATAGGTTCCCTCCACTAAGAAAGAACCAGGACATCACAGTCCAGATTGTAAATAGCTTTATCCATCCACTCCTCGCATCACCCAATTGAAAAGAGTTTCTTATCTGCCCACGTTATCCTGTGTCATAATCTTCCGACACACCACAGTTTGGTTGTGGGATGAAGAATCTGTTGTTATACTGTGCCATAGTCCTCCAACAACAAGGACACAGGCCACATACCCAACATTTTATTTTCACGCTCTGCAAACTCCTTACCCCACTCAACCCCATCAACACTGATTGCCGACCAACCCTTCGTATGACACTATTGGGCCTTTATTATTCCTTTACTTATTTCTTTGTTTTTTTTTAGAAAAAAGAGTCATACGACATTCTAGTAAAGAAAAGGAAAAGAGAATCAGGTATTAATAAGAATTAACAGGTGCTACCTTGATCTTCCCCAGAATGAACTACATACTTCACTGTTATCTGGGACTCCTCGTCTCAGACCGAACCACAGACACCACATCAAACAAAGACCAGAAGATCAGCTTACGATACCCCGGATGTATGTGGTTCACCCCACGCCCAAAGGAAGTACACTCGTCAGAGGTCAACCTTTTGGCACCCCTTAGAAACTTTCTGGAAGGGGACTGCAGAACAATATCTAAAGAACGTAAACTCTTGCAGAATAAAAGACTTGTTTTAGATGCAGCAAAAGCAAGACTGAAGAAGGCAAAGGTCTCAGAGGCCCATTCAGCAGCAGAACAGGAAATGCGAATTACACAAAGTGAATTTGATCGCCAGGCAGAGATCACAAGACTTTCTCTTGAAGGAATTAGCAGCACACATACTCATCACCTTCGTTACCTGCATGACTATGTTGATGCCCAGTTGACATACTACGCTCAGTGTTACCAGTATATGGTTGATTTACAGAAGCAACTTGGAAGTTTTCCAACCACGTTTTCTTCCAACAACAATCAGACTGCTCCGGCTTACTGTTTATTGCTTTGTTTTGTATCTACTCGATTGACGTATTGTTTCTTATTGTTTTTTTAAAATTATTTTGCTTCATTTAAATTTGTTGGTACTATTGTGGGTTAGGGATGATACTGTCAACCCCAGATTCGGGGTACTTGCTTGTTGAGATGGTTTGGTGAGAATTGTGTGATCCGGTTCACTGACACTCATTGGATCAAGAGGAGGGAATGTGGTGATATAAACAGGGCCTAGTTTTAAGGCTGATAAAATTGGATATCCTAAATTAAAGAATTGGGCATATTGAAATCAAACACAGTCACACCTCAGGCAGGCCAATTATACAAATACACAAACGTGTCTGGACCTGACCCACCAACCACCCATCAAAGGTCATTACACTCTGCTTGAGACTTAGCAGGAGATCATGGCACCTCATTGAAATGCATCGGCCTATTGTTAGAAGCGCAGATCGGGCCAGACTTTCTGTCACCAAGAGATCCTGTAGATACCTTATCTGATAACAAGTTCAACAACATGGAGATGGACACCGGGGGGCGGGGGGGGGGGCGGGGGGGTGGACCCTGGTGTCCTGTCAGGCAGACATCAAGAAACCCACTGGGTATTGGAACCCCCTCCTGGGACCTCATTGGCCGGAAAAGAAGTTTCTGGAAAGGCAAGCAGGCTGGGGGATAAAGGGACACATTTTCAGACACACTGCAGCGAAGACTCGACAGGGGAGACGGCCGTGACCATTCGGAAGACTGACCAGAGAAGGAAGGAAGGAAGAAGCGGCCATCGAGACTCACCGTCATGACGACGGACCAGAGGGACTCAGAGAATCGGGCCTGCAGTTCAACCAAACCATCTTTACGGGTAGTAGACTTGAATCTGCTGGGGTATCCTCTTGTTTTATGTGGGTAATTTAAGGGTTAATAGTGTTATTATTAATAAACTTGTTGAACCTTTACTTGTGTTTGTCCTTTGTCCATCTTGCAAATAAGGGCACCGGGTAAAACCTTGGAGTAAGCAAACTGGTCGAAAGTATCTGAGAATTAACAGGTACAACAGTTTCATTGGTCAGAACATTGAATACAGGAGTTGGGATGTCTTGTTGATGAAGTTGCACAAGACATTGGTAAGGCCACACTTGGAACACTGTGTGCAGTTCTGGTCACCCTATTATAGAAAGGATATTATTAAACCAGAAAGAGTGCAGAAAAGATTTACTCGAATGCTACCAGGACTTGATTGTTTGCGTTATAAGGAGAGGTGGATAGACTGGGATTTTTTTCTCCGGAGTGCAGGAGACTTCGGGGTGATCTGATGGAGGTCTATAAAATAATGAGGGACATCGGTCAGCTAGATAGTCAACATCTTTTCCCAAAGGTAGGGGAATCTAAAACTAGAGGGCATAGATTTAAGGTGAGAGGGAGAAACAAAAGGTTGAAAAAAGGGGCGGCATGGACAAGTTGGGCTGAAGGGCCTGTTTCCATGCTGGAAACCTCTATGACCCGATGACCCCTGTGCCTCAAACACTGGGAACCATCTCCCTTCCCCCCCTCTCTGTCTCGATCCCTCAATGTCTGGACCACCCCAATCCATCCCCCCTCTCAGCATGCCCTCCAAGGGGAAAAAGCCTCTGATTTTTCAACTTAACCCTTTCTCTGAACCACCTCATCTCTGGAGCGCTTCTTGCCCAATCTCCGTGCAACCTGCCTGAAACCTTCACACCCTCCCTGGGGTGACCTGTCCAGAATTGGAACACCAGACTCAAGTTGAGTTTCGAACCTGGTTGGCGAGTTGTCCAAACTCCTCGGCGCTTTGTAGGTGGGGATAGGATAACAGTTCAAGATTTTGAACTCAGACTGTGTGTTGTGAGACACCGAAGGCACAAAGGCGGGCTCAGGAGGTGTCCATGTTTTGGGAGTGGACTCTAACGGTTGTCTCAATTTAAAACTACAACAATGGATCTTACTTTGCTGAAGGGAACAGTCGCTCCAATCCATGGCGCAGCCTTCACTGAGCTCCTGTTCCTGGCAATGGTGCGCCTTCTCCACATTTGAAGCCAGTTCAGTCTTTCTTCATGTGGATAAGTGAAGAGATGCAAGAGGAAGGTGTGAGGGATGTTGGAGTCCTGCCTGGTACATAGGAAGATGGTTGTGGTTGTGGAGAGTCAGTCATCTCATCTCCAGGACATCTCTGCAGGAGTCCCTCAGGATAGTGTCCTCGGCCCAACAATCTTCAGCTGCTTCATCAATGACCTTCCCTCTGTCATAAGGTCAGAAGTGGGGATGTTCACCGATGATTGCACAATGTTCAGCACCATTCGCAACTCCTCAGATACTGAAGCAGTCCATGTCCAAATGCAGCAAGACCTGTACAATATCCAGGCTTGGGCTGACAAGAGGCAAGTAACATTCACACCACACAAGTGCCAGGCAATGACTATCTCCAACAAGAGAGGATCTAACCATCTCCCCCTTGACATTCAATGGCATTACCGTCACAGAATCCCCCACTATCAACATCCTGGCAGTTACCATTGACCAGACACTGAACCAGACCCAGCCATATAAATACTGTGGCTACCAGAGCAGGTCAGAGGCTGGGAATCCTGCGGAGAGTAACTCACCTCCTGACTCCCCCCAAAGCCTGTCCACCATCTACACGGACACAAGTCAGGAGTGTGATGGAATACTCTCCACTTGCCTGGATGAGTGCGGCTCCCAACAACACTCGAGAAGCTCGACACCATCCAGGACAAAGCAGCCCCCGCTCGATCGACACGCTAACCCCCACCTTCAACACTCACTCCCTCCACCACCGACACACAGAGGCAGCCGTGTGTACCATCTACAAGATGCACTGCAGCGACTCACCAAGGCTCCTTCAACAGCACCTTCCGAACCCGCCACCTCTACCACCTAAAGGACAAGGACAGCAGACACATGGGAAACACCACCACCTGCAAGCTCCCCCTCCGAGCCCCACACACACCATCCCGACTCAGAAATATATCAGCCGTTCCTTCACCGTCTCTGGGGTCAAAATCCTGGAACTCCCTCCCTAACAGCACTGTGGGTGTACCTACACCACACGGATTGACTGAAGTCGAATAATAATCCTGGAGCACCATCCCCAACAGCACTGTGGGTGTACCTACACCACACAGATTGGCTGAAGTCGAATAATAATCCTGGAGCACCATCCCCAACAGCACTGTGGGTGTACCTACACCTGATGAGACTGCAGCGTGTTCAAGATGGCGGCTCACCCACCACCAAGGGGCAATTCGTGCTGGGCAATAAATGCTGAGTCTGCCCAGCGGAGCCAACATCCCTTGAATGAATAAAAAGATCAAGGAAAGAGATCCAGTCGATGGAGGGAAAATACCAGTTCGGGAGTCCAGGACCAGGGGGTATATTATAAACAGAGATTAGAGCAAGATATTCATACACAGAGTTCGGGAACACTTCTGACAACAAAATGACCTTGAGATTTGGAAATCTCTCCCACAAATTGGCAATTGATCTTTGATTATTGGTTGATTTTGTATCTGAGGTTGATGTCTCTGTTGAAGCAAAACCTGAAGGGATTTCAGGTGGGATTTAGAATAGGGTGACGCATCAGCTGTGCTGTCACTCATCGGTATGAGCCATTAGATAGCTTGAGCACAGGAGGAGGTCATTCGGCCCTCAGTATCCCTGCCAGCTCTTTGAAGGGGTGATTTAGAGAGTCCCATTCCTCCTCACAATCCCGAAAACCGGCATTCTTTCCACACTAAGAGGCACGTAGTTAATTCCCTTTCTTTAAGAATTGTTTTTGAACCTGCCTCCTTGACACTGTGAGCCAGAACATTTCAGACCCTAAGCACTTTCTACCCAGAAAGGCCCTTTGATCATTGCTTCTCTGTCCAATCGTGTTAAATCTGTGCCCTCTCGTTCTCCATCGTCATGGCATTGCCCAGAGGAATGAACCAGTGAATGGCTGTCACCTATTTTGTTCAGCTGAAACAGGCGCAGTGTGTATACTTGTCCTTCCTGTCTGTGCATTAATATATGTAGCTTCCAGGGGCAGGAAGGAGGGAGGATGGGTAAAACATTAAACCAAGATGCCCAGAAGGAGACTGCTGGGATGAAGTTGATTTGCCCCCCACCTAATTTCACTCTTTATTGAAGTCAGTGCAGAGGAGAATCGAGCAGGGTTTAACTCTGGCCCCATTTTGTCTGTTCCTCCCCACCCCCCGTCCCCACCTCCACCCTGGGGGGTGATGTTTACATTGTCAGACAGGAGTTTATTGAGGATGTTATAGCAGCAGAGCTCATTCATTATGAAGCTTGAATAAGTCGGGTTGTATCCAAGCTGCCGTGTCTGACGTATTGTTTATTTTACAGCTTCCTTCCCCAAACCCACCCTGTCTCTGGATCCAGCATCCGGTGCTATTCTACCAGGAGAGGGAGTTTCACTCACGTGTCATTTCCCCCTCACCGGCTGTGCTGTTCATTTCTCCAGGAATGACAATGATCCAGTCAGTTATTCTAATGATGTGAACTACACTGCCACCCATCAGTTTAAAGAAGTTTTACCCTCGAAAGGTCACAACTCCTACACCTGTCAATATAGAAAATACTTTGAGAACAACAAGACCTGGGGATATTCCCCACGCAGTGATCCGGTGTGGGTAACTGTAACAGGTCAGTGAGACACACCAACATTCTCAATGGCAAACATAACACTCGGAATCAGAGCATTACACAGCACAGCAAGAGTCCATTCGCCCATCCTGCTGCCTCATTGAATGGGATATCCAATCAATCCCCTTCCTGGTCCGAACATCACACAGATTCCCAACCCCGAACCCTCCCCATCCCATTTGGCCTCCACCTTGTCCTGTAATTCTTTCTCTGCTTCAGAATTTCCCCCAGCCGGGGGGTTGGGAGGGGGGAGGAGGGGGTGGTGTGGGAGGGGAACATCCAATCTGCAGCTACCCCTGTGGCACCCTGTAAACAACTTTGTTCCTTTCAATGAGATCACCGCTCATTCTTCACAACTCTCCAGAATCCAGGCCCACTTTCTTCAACCTCTCTTCATCGGATAGTCCCTCCATCCCAGGGATTGGTCTGCTGAATCCCCATTGCAATCCCGATCCAGCAAGTGCGACCTTCCTGAGAAAACGAGACTAAATCTGTGCACAGTGCTCCAAGTGTGTTCTGACCAACACTCTGTACAATTGCAGGAAGACATCTTTACTCCTGCACTCAAATGTCCTTGCGATGAAGGCCAATGTACCATTTGCCTTGCTAACTGCTCACTGTCTCTGTCTGCTGCTTTTTAGTGTCCCATGAACAAGGACACCCAGATCTCTCTGGACATCAACTCTTTCCAATCTCGCACCATTTGTACTTGTTCTGTATTTTCTACCAGAGTGGATAATTTCACAGTTATTCACATTATATTCCACCTGCCCTCTCCTTGCCCATTCACTCAGCCTGTCCAAATCCAATCAAAGCCTCCTTGCATCATCCTCACAACTCACATTCTCAAACAGTTTATGTCATCCTCCTGTTCAAATCCTTCCCTCGCTCCCTCCCTCCCTATCTCAGTAACCTCCTCCAGCCCCTACAATTCTCACCCTCCTGTTCAAATCCCTCCCTCGCCCCCTCCCTCCCCATCTCTGTAACCTCCTCCAGCCTCTACAATTCTCACCCTCCTGTTCAAATCCCTCCCTCGCCCCCTCCCTCCCTATCTCTGTAACCTCCTCCAGCCCCTACAATCCTCATCCTCCTGTCCAAATCCCTCCCACACCCCCTCCCTCCCTATCTCTGTAACCTCGACCAGACCCACAATTCTCATCCTCCTGTTCAAATCCCTCCCACGCCCCCTCCCTCCCTATCTCTGTAACCTCCTCCAGCCCCTACAATTCTCATCCTCCTGTTTGAATCCCTCCCTACCTCTGTAACCTCCTCCAGCTCTACAATTCTCATCCTCCTGTTCAAATCCCTCAATGACCCCCTCACACAGCCTCCACATCTCTCTGCAACAACAATGTGTTTAATTTTCCATTCACTCCGGTGTATTGATAAAGGATTTTATTTTCTCTGTGTGATCGATTTGTTACAGATAAAGTTCCAGAGCCCACACTCTCTATAGAGCCAGCCTCTGGTGTGGTCACAGTGGGGGAACGAGTTCAGTTTAACTGCACCTCCAGCTACCCAGCCCACATCTCCCACTTGTACAGGAAACATCGCCTTTATCCTGCTGATTCCCGGAAAGTCTCAGACTCTGAGCGCACTGTAATCTGAACCCTCGCTGACCTTGTACCAGAGGATAGTAAAGAATACAGCTGCAGTTTTGAGGAAACTGTGAATGGGGAAGTTTACCAGTCAGATCGCAGTGCCTTCGTGGGGGTAACTGAAAGGTGAGAGGCATTTTAGTTTCCGAATATCTTTCCCATTGTTCCTGCAAGAAGGGATTGTTATATCCCCAATAATAACTCTCAATTCAATTAAACTTGTGTGCTTAATTTATTATAAGCTGCTGGAGGGGTAGAGAGAGAGAGACAGAGAGAGACAGAGAAAGAGAGAGACAGAGAAACAGAGAGAGAGAGAGACAGAGAGAGAGACAGAGAGAGACAGAGAGAGAGACAGACAGAGAGAGAGAGAGAGACAGAGAAACAGAGAGACAGAGAAAGAGACAGAGACAGACAGAGAGAGAGACAGACAGAGAAAGAGAGAGACAGAGAGACAGAGAAAGACAGAGAGAGAGAGACAGAGAGACAGAGAAAGACAGAGAGAGAGAGACAGAGAGAGAGAGAGACAGAGAAACAGAGAGAGAGAGAGAGAGACAGAGAGAGAGAGAGGGAGAGACAGAGAAAGACAGAGAGAGAGAGACAGAGACAGAGAAAGACAGAGAGAGAGAGACAGAGAAAGACAGAGAGACAGAGAGAGAGAGAGCTTCACAGTGCTAGGGATCCGAGTTCAATTCTGGCCTTGGGTCACTGCACGTTCTACCCGTGTCGGCCTGGGTTTCCTCCGGTGCTCCAATTTACTCCCACAGCCCAAAGATGCACAGGTTAGGTGGATTGGCCATGTTAAGTTGCCCCTAACTGTCCGAAAGATGTGCAGGTTAAGTGCATTGGCCATGCTCGATTTCCCCTTTGTGTCCAAATATGTGTGAGTTAGTTGAATTGGCGATGCTAAGTTGCTCCTTCGTGTCTAAAGATGCGCAGCTGAGAGGGATTGGCCATGCTAAATTGCCCCTTAAGATCCAGAGCTGTGCAGCTTAGATGGATTGGCCATGCTAAATTGCCCCTTGGTGTCCAGTGATCCAGAGCTGAGGTGGATTGGCCATGCTAAATATGCGGGTTTACAGGGTTAGGGCCTGAGTCAGATGCTGTGTCTGAGAGTTGGTGCAGACTCGATGGGCCAAATGGCCTCCTTCTGCACTGTCGGGATTCTGTGGTTTCTATTCTGGAGGGAACTAGAAAGCTCACCAGACTGAGTCCTGGGAGAAATGATTGAGTGGTAAGAATTTATGTTCAATCGAAGTTTGGAGATTAAGCGGTGAACATTGATGAATCTTGTCAAATTCTGCAGGGGTTTGACAGGGCCGATACTGAGAGGTTGTCTCCCTTTCCTCCCCAACGCCCCCTGGCTAGACAATCAGAACTGGGGAGATGGGGGGTCGGAGGGGGGGGGGGGAGCGGGGGGAGCGGGGGGAGGTCACTCTTTTAGTATTCGGGGGGCATGGCCATTGAAGACTGAGATGAGGAACAATGTCTTCACTCAGAGGGTGGGGAAAGTTTAGACATCTCTACCCAGAGAGCAGTGGAAGGTCAGTCACTGAGTGTGTTCAAACTGAGATAAATGAACCTTTTGGTCATCACTGAGGGAACCTCGAAATATGGATTGGGAATGGAGTATGAATGAGGAGTTGAGGCCCAATATCTTCCATTATCCTATTGAATGGGAACACAGGCTAAAAGGGGCTGAATGGCCTCCTCCTGCTCCTATACTTTACTCCTGAAAATATTCTCACTGTTTATTGACTGAGGTGTGTTAACCGACAGTCCTTCATACCATCGGACGTAGGAGCAGAAATAGGCCATTCGGCCCATCCAGTCTACTCTGCCATTCAATGAGATGATGACTGATCTGATGGATAATCCTCGACTCCCACCTTCCTGCCTCATCCCCCTCGATTCACTTACTGATTAAAAATCTGTCTATCTCAGCCTCGAACATACTTAATGCCCCAGCCTCTCCAGCCCTCTGCGGGAAAGAATTCCACAGATTCACTCCCCTCGAAGAGAAGAAATTCCTCCCCATCTCTGTCTCCAATGGGTGACCCCCCCTTACACTGAGATTCTGCCCCCTGATCCCAGACTCTCCCACAAGATGAAACAACCTCTCAGCATCGATCCTGCCAACCACCACCCCCCTCCACCCCACCCCACCCCAGAGAATCTGATATGTCTCAATAAGGTCACCTCTCATTCTTCTAAACTCCAATGAGTACAGGCCCAACCTACTCAACCTCTCCTCAAAGGAAAATCCCTCTCGACCCGGGATCGACCGAGTGAACCTTCTCTGGACTGCCTCCAATGTCGGCATATCTTTCCTTAGATAAGGGGACCAACACAGTGCACAGTATTCCAGGTGTGGTCCAACTAGCGCCTGGGATAGTTTGAGCTGGACTTCCCTATTTATGTGCGTTGTTGTAATGACACACAACAGAAAACACAGATAAACTTAACTGTGATAATGTCACACACACACACACACACTCACACACACACACTTTCTCTCTCTCTCTCTCACACACTCACACACACACTCTCTCTCTCTCTCACACACTCTCTCTCTCTCTCTCTCACACACACACACACACTCTCTCTCTCTCACACACACACACGCAGCCCTTGGATTAACTCTGCATGTGCCGATGTTCCTAAAACTCTGAGAGATTTCCATTGCCCCAAAACAACAACCCATGCAGTTTAACTCCATGAGCTAAATCCAGAAAATAGTTACTGCACCCAGCCCTTGCAGGTGCAGCAGGTGATAAAGAAGGCAAATGGTATGGTGGCCTTCATTGTGAGAGGTTTCGAGTACAGGAGCAGGGATGAGTTGTTGCAATAATACAGGGCCTTGGTGAGGCCGCACCTGGAGCATTGTGGGCAGTTCTGGTCTCTGGCACCAGGGAGGCAACACACCCCTGACTATTGAGTCTCCTACTAATATCACTCACTTGCACTGATCCCGACCCTGCTCTACAACAGAACCAGTTGTGGTGCCACAAGCCTGGCTGCTGCTGGGATCTTCCATTGAGTAGCTGTCCCCCCTCCAACATATCCAAAACGGTATTCCTGTTTGAAAGGGGAATAACCATAGGAAAATCCTGCCTTACCTGCCTGCCTCTCCTGACAGTCACCCATCTACCTGTCTGAACCTGTGTCTGTCACACTCTCTGACCCCTGTATGCTCTGCAATGTGTCCAGCTGCTGCTCCAACTGAACCACGCGGTCTATGCAGAGCTGCAGCTGGCCATGCTTTCGAAAGACATTGTCATCAG
Source organism: Mustelus asterias (assembly GCF_964213995.1). Taxonomy (NCBI): domain Eukaryota; kingdom Metazoa; phylum Chordata; class Chondrichthyes; order Carcharhiniformes; family Triakidae; genus Mustelus; species Mustelus asterias. The sequence goes on from NW_027590184.1 coordinate 209,820, forward strand.
GGACGCTAGAAAGCTCCCTGACCTCCCGCATCTGGCAGGAGGAACATATCACTGCCCAGACTGCCATCTCCGCCCTTGTACACTTCAGAAAGTTAATGGAATGAGAACCTTACCTTGCTTTTACTTTGCGTGTCCTCCTCACAGTGCCTTTTATTTGGTTCGAGGAGAAAGGAGGTGGGGAAAAACTAATGTAGCGTCTCGGGCTTAACCGATCCTTGACACCAGTTCTTCGGCTATTCACAGTCCCAGTTTAATATTCACAAAGCCACACTTTAATCCTCTTTAGTACAAGTACAGGGGCGGCACGGTAGCACAGTGGTTAGCACTGCTGCTTCAAAGCTTCAGGGTCCCGGGTTCGATTCCCGGCTCGGGTCACTGTCTGTGTGGAGTTTGCATATTCTCCTCGTGTCTGCGTGGGTTTCCTCCGGGTGCTCCGGTTTCCTCCCACAGTCCAAAGATGTGCAGGTTAGGTTGATTGGCCAGGTTAAAAATTGCCCCTTAGAGTCCTGAGATGTGTAGATTAGTGGGTAAATATGTGGGGGTAGGGCCTGGGTGGGATTGTGGTCGGTGCAGACTCGATGGGCCGAATGGCCTCCTTCTGCACTGTAGGGATTCTAAGTGCATCTCACTCCTGTAGCTTTAAATGGAATAATTTCCAACCACGTTTTCAACATTTATTCACAAAGTCATCCTGCCCGTACATTTTTAAATACTTCCCCAAGATCGTAAGATCATCAGGTCATTACAAATAGGAGCTGGAGCAGGCCATTCAGCCCTTCATTCAGCAAGAGAATGGGGGACCTGCTTCTTGCCTCAATTATGATTTATTGCTCTCTCTGCCTTTCCCTCTGTCTCTCTGTATGTCACTCTGTCCCTCCCTGTCTCTCTCTGTCACTCTGCCATTCCCTATGACTCGATCACTCCCTCTCTATCCCTCCTATCTCTCTGTCTCTGTCTCTCTTTCTCTCCATCTACCCGCTCCCCAAGGAACCACGCGGTCTATGCAGAGCTGCAGCTGGTCATACTTTCCAAAGACATTGTCATCAGGGACGCTAGAAAGCTCCGTGACCTCCCGCATCTGGCAGGAGGAACATATCACTGCCCAGACTGCCATCTCCGCCCTTGTAGACTTCAGAAAGTTAATGGAATGAGAACCTTACCTTGCCTTTACTTTGCGTGTCCTCCTCACAGTGTCTTTTATTTGGTTAGAGGAGAAAGGAGGTGGGGAAAAACTAATGTAGCGCCCACTTTAGCTCCTCGAACACTTTTAATTTACCCATTGAATAATTTTTTGTCTGTTTTTAGACTGTTTTTTGGAGCTCGAATCCTCAGCACAAAGTGGTGATGAAATGTGTCTGCTCATTAACATATTCTGAGATTTGTGTGGGATATTTAATAACAATTTTTGATTTGAAATGTCTTGAATTTAATTGGACGAGTGCAGGTATGGATGAGTCTGGATAAGTGAGTGCAGGGAGATACAGTCTGTAAGTTCACCACCATTTATCCAAGAATTAATTACTGAATGTGTTCAAAATATTCGGTAGATATTCTCACAATGTCTATTCTCTCAGTGTATTTAAACACATCTTCCCTGATCCATTGCTTTCTCTGTCAAGGGTTAACTTTATATTTGTCCCCAGTGATGTGTTTCTGAGCTGAAACCACAGGTTTCCGTTACAAACACTGACTGTGACTAAAATACACCCAGATTGATTTGGAAATCCCACTTTGGGTTTATTGTGACGTCTCTGACAGTTTGTAAACTATTTTCTGTTCCCCTGAATCGACACAATATTCAATTCTCATTATTTAGATGGAACTTTCTCCTGGAGTTGATCACATCATTGAGATGGATTTTTTAAGGCAAGGATAGATGCATTTTTGAACAGTAAAGGAATTAAGGGTTATGGTGAGCGGGCGGATAAGTGGAGCTGAGTCCACAAAAAGATCAGCCATGATCTTATTGAATGGCGGAGCAGGCTCGAGGGGCCAGATGGCCGACTCCTGCTCCTAGTTCTTATGTTCTTATGGAGATCTGTGTCGAGAGCAGAGACTAATGTCCTTCAGTAAACACATCACAGCAGCTGCTGTTTGTGGTCAACATTTCATCATCTCACCCTCGTTTTGTTCAGTTTAACAGCCCAAAGAGTGGATCCATTCCATAAAGGTGCTCCCAGAGTGATGCGGGGACGCACGCACACATGAACACACGCACGTACGCACACCTTTGTAACGGAGTGCAGTGAAGATTTACCAGGCTGATTCCGGGGATTCCGGAACTGATGTATGAGGAGAGATTGACGAGGTTAGGATTATTTTCGCTGGAGTTCAGAAGAATGAGGAGGGATCTCAGAGAGACTTATAAAATTCTAAAGGACGAGACAGGGTAGATACAGGGAGGATATTCCCAATGGTGGGGGAGTCCAGAACCACGGATCACAGTCTGAGGATTCAGGGTAGACCATTTAGGACGGAGATGAGGAGACATTTCTTCACCCACAGTGTGGTGAGCCTGTGGAATTAATCGCCACAGGAAGGAGTTGATTCAAGAGGCGGCTCGATACAGCACTTGGGGCGAACTGGATCAGAGGTTATGGGGAGAAAGCAGGATCAGGTTATTGATTTGGATGATCCCCCATTATCGTAATGAGTGGTGGAGGAGGCTCGAAGGGCCGAATGGCCTCCTCCTGCTCCTATCTTCTATATTTCTAAACACTGACTGTGACTAAGATGCACCCAGATTGATTTGGAAATCTATTGATATTTAATTTTCTCCCACAATTGGTTCACTGTGACGTCTCGGACAGTTTGTAAACTATTTCCTGTTACCCTGAATCGACACAATATTCAGTTCTCATTATTTAAATGGCACTTTCTCCTGTAGTCCCCTGGAGCTGGTCACATCTCGGGGTGACACAGTGGTTAGCACTGCTGCCTCACAGCGCCAGGGTCCTGGGTTCAATTCCAGCCTCCGGTCACTGGCTGGGTGGAGTTTGCACATTTCCCCCGTGTCTGCGTGGGTTTCCTCCGTGTGCTCCGGTTTCCCCCCACAGTCCAGAGATGTGCGGGTCAGGTTGATTGGCCGTGATAAATTGACCCTCGGGTATCAGGGGGATTAGCAGGGTAAATATGTGGGGATATGGGAATAGGGCCTGGGTGGGATTGTGGTCGGTACAGACACGATGGGCCGAATGGCCTCCTCCTGCACTGTAGGATTCTATGATTTTATGATCATTGAGATTGAGATCTGTGTAGAGAGTGGAGACTAATGTCCTTCAGTAAACACATCACAGCAGCTGCTGTTTGTGGTCAACATTTCATCATCTCACCCTCGTTTTGTTCAGTTTCACAGCCCAAAGTCTGAATCCATTCCATAATGGTGCTCCCAGACACAGACAGATACACTGACACAGACAGACAGACAGACTGAGAGACACACAGACTGGAAGGGACTGACAGAGATAAGGACATAGAGTCTCTCTCACACACACACAGAGGAGCTGTGTCTCAAGTTCTCTAAATCGTGATAGATTCTGATCCATCACATGATGACAAGGAATTTGACAAGGAAATATTCAATGAACGGCTTGACACTCGGAATTTCTCTGGGACAAAGGGATCTTGGTGTGTTTGTCCACAGATCTCTGAAGGTGGAAAGGCATGTTAGTAGCCTGGTGAAAAAGGCATATGGGACACTTCCTTTTATCAGTCGAGGAATAGATGACAAAGCAGGGAAGTCATGTTGGATTTGTATTAAACTTTGGTGAGGCCACAGCTGGAGTTCTGTGTGCAGTTCTGGTCACCACATAATAGGAAGGATGGGATTGCACTGGAGGGGGTGCCCAGGAGATTCACCAGGAGGTTTCGGGGGGATGTGAGGAAAAATAGTTTTCCCCAGAGGGTGATGGCGGTCTGGAATGCGTTGTCTGGGAGGGTGGTATAGGTGGGTTGCCTCACATCCGTTAAACAAATACCTGGATGAGCACTTGGCACGTGATAACATTCAGGGCTATGGGACAAGTGCTGGTCAATGGGATTAGGTGGGAGGTCAGGTGGTTCTTGCGTGCTGGTGCAGACTCGATGGGCCGATGGGCCTCTACAGCTCAGTATGATTCTATGATAGTTGGTAACTAATTACCTGCCTGGAGAAAAGATTGGATATTGGGAAAGTGAGGGGGAGTGGGTTTAATTACAAAGATCCTCAAACGATTGGAGATGGGAGTTCACTGTGAGGAAAGACCCTCTTTGGGGAATATTGTAACAACCTGTGATTCTGTAATTCTGGAAAATGTCTCGGTTTTCATTTCACTCATTCATCGTCTCTCGTTTCAGCGGCTTTTGCTGTTCAGGGGAGTTTCTCTCAAAGTAAGTGTCCACATTTCTCTCCAATATCATGACATTCAATTATTAATTCCTATCATGTTAAATCAATCAGTTTTTTTTTTCATATGGTGATGGATTTGACTGTTGTAACCCATCGTGTTGTAACACTGACGCTGGTGCCGTGAGCCTAGATTGTTAATGCCATGGGAAAAGACTTATTCTTGTTGTTGGCGCTCCATCCATTAACACACTCTGGGGAAGATAACTCAGGAACAATCCGGCATTCCCACTGGCCACAGACAATGTTCTATTGAATGGGAACATTCATTCCAAATTTGCAGTTACAACTCTGAATGTTTCTGAGGATATCCAAAGTTGCCATTGGACGTCCTTGTGTCTGTTCTGCTGTCCAGTTGGAGTGTGAGTGATCTAAATCTTCTCTAATTTCACACACCCTGATGACCTTTCCTCTCACAATATAAAATAACAAAAACCTTTCACCCCCGAGTCTGCAATTTACAACCGACCGAACCTCAGCTGTGATTGAGGAATGTTTGAGCTGATCTAGACTGCTCCTCGTGTGAGGAATTTCTTGCCAGCATCGTCCTTGAAAGGGTGATTTCTAATTCTGAGATTTTGCTGACTGTTTCTCCAGGGTGAGATGAAAGAACACAGAGTCTCCCAGAATGCTGCATCAAGTAATTAATTTCCCTCAAACAATTCCATTTCACCCGTTTCTCTTCCACATTCAGCGCTGTCCATGCAGACTGTTGTCAGAATTTACTCCATTGGACCCTGGAATCATTCTAATGCATCACTCCAGCTGGGGTCCAATCTCAGAAACATCTGTCCTGTCCCACCGATCCCATCTTCCAACTGCCAAGAGCTTTCAATGGCTATTTTTTCTCTGTCACCTTCTGCCCCTCCCTCACGTGTCCAACAGCAATGAGCTCCCTCCCTGTTCCTGAAAATCAGTCACATGTGTCCATCAAACACCAGTGCCATCCTCACATTATTTGCACCGTCCTCTTAGTACTGCCTGTTGAGAAAAATCCTGCACAGCAACATTACTCAAAACCTTTTCTTGAATGCACTTTATCATCACAAGAGCTATCAGAGGTTTGATAATCCAGAGAACTGCACAGAGACAGAGAGGAGGTGAAGACCATGGAGAGTTTGAGGAATATGTATGATTTGTTTTTCAAATCCAGCCTTTATTCAATGGAAAGGGGTCTCTGTGGCGGGGGTGGGAGAGGGGCTGGGGGATTATGTTGTTCTTCAAGAACAGGAGCGTGGTGGATGAATGGGACTTGGCTTGAAGCAGGACAAGGCGGGGAACCAGCATATATTTGGTTCATGTCATTCCGACGCCGGGTGACGGATGGGAGAGTTGGAAGACACAAGTCTGGAGGCAGAGGGAGAAACGGGGCTGGAGTCAGGCAATGTCAGGGAGATGGACATTGGTGGACTGAGAGGCGGTGGAGGTGAGAAACATAGAAACATAGAAATCATAGAAACCCTACAGTCCAGAAAGAGGCCATTCGGCCCATCGAGTCTGCACCGACCACAATCCCACCCAGGCCCTACCCCCATCTCCCTACATATTTACCCACTAATCCCTCTAACCTACACATTTCAGGACACTAAGGGCAATTTTTAGCATGGCCAATCAACCTAACACGCACATTTTTGGACTGTGGGAGGAAAGCGGAGCATCCGGAGAAAACCCACGCAGACAGGAGGAGAATGTGCAAACTCCACACAGACAGTGACCCAGCCGGGAATCGAACCCAGGTCCCTGGAGCTGTGAAGCAGCAGTGCTAACGACTGTGCTACCGTGCCGTGAGGGGGTCAGAAGGTCACCCCCTCTGACCGGATGCTAAGATTGTGAAATGCCTGTGCCACCCCTCAGACAGAGCCGGCTCAAGGTCGTGACTGGGGAATGAGTTTATAGGGAGGACTGGAGGAAGGGGTGTGGGGGGAGTGAATTCATTAACATGGAGAATAACAGCAGATGCAAAGGAAGACCATCAACACACGGGTTCCCTCCGGGTCTCACACAAACCCAAACACCAAATATGTCGGTGTTTCTTCAATAATCTTTGGGTCCAGACGGGGCTTCCATTGGCTTTCCCTTTAACAACACTCCATGGACAGCCTCACATCAGAGAGGATCACCACCAGATTCACAAAGGGCAATGAGAGAGGGACCATAATTGGCAGGCTCGTCAGAGACACTCATCTCTTGAAGGAGCAAAAAAGCTGATTTCACCAAAGCGATTCCATTTGAAAAGACACAGATTAAAGGAAATCTTCACCCCTTTAAGTCAAATGTTCAAATCAGTGGCACTGAACAGAAATACTGACCGCAAATTAAACCATATCCTTCTTTCTCTTGTAACCCAGTGTTCAATTACTGATTAAACATCTCACTTTGGAAAGGGAATCTCAGCTGGTTTATTTTATTCAGTGTTGTGATTTGATTTTCTACACTAAATAACGAGTTATACTTCACATTTACACCGTTAGCTGTGGATAGTTTTCTCATGAGCTGAGTTACTGAAATCCATTGTGTAAATTCCAATATCTCACTGTTTCTTCAAGAACTCATCCCAAAAACTCCCTTTTCTTCATCCTCAGTTCCCGATGCAAACATCTCCCTTCAACACCAGTACAATGGTTAGTGAGTTAGCTCATTCCCTCTGTACATGAAACCCTGGAGATCCATTCCTAACAGAGATTTCCATTCCTTCCAACACAGGGAACTTGCCAGTGCCGCAGATATCACTGGATCAACCAACTGGAGTGTATCTAGAAACAGAGAATGTCACCCTCACCTGCACTGTGGAGACACATTGTTCCAATAAAACCTTCTACATTTACAAGGATGGTCAGCATTCCAATATCCATCCATTTTCCACACGGGACAACTCTGCAAGATTCTCGTTTGCTGCTTTGAACCAAGGAGGCCTTTATCAGTGTAATTATTGGTGTCAGAGTGATCGGCCTGGTTCCCCATCGACTGAAGCTGTGAGGGTGACAATAGCAGGTGAGGGACTGGGAACAGAGATTGTTAACATATCTGTTCAAAGTCATTGTGACTTTCACAAATCATGTATTATCCACTGTCAGAAAATGGAAGGTTAGATATGAGGAGGGAGGAGTGTAACTGAATAATCTTCCCGGTCATTCCTTAACTCCTGACAGAATCCATGAGGATTTGGGGCCTGAATTCTTGGCCTGTGGTTAAGGGTCAGAGGTGACCAGGGGACTGAGGCAGGGGGAGGTATGAAGGACCCAGTCCGCAGATGAAGGGTCCTGTAACTGGGCGGCAGGTTTTGATCATTGCCACATGATGGCACAGTCTGACCAGGGATTGATTCCAGAATATTCTGATGCCTGGGTCACCTCGTGTTAGTGTCCAATATCTGATGAAGTCAAAGTGTCTCCCACCGCCCTAATGAGGAAGGAGCAGCTGGGGTCCAATCTCAGAAACATCTGTCCTGTCCCACCTACCCCATCCTCCAGCTGTCTAAAGCTTTCAATGTCGACCTGTTTCTCTGCCATCTCGTACCCGCCCAACAGCAATGAACTTCCTCTCTCTTCTTGAAAGTCTCAGCTGTTCACTAAACAGCAGTCCCATCTTCACAGAAACATTATTTCATTGATATAGCTCCTGTAACATGGTAACCCCTCACTGGGCGTGTCAATGGGAGCCATTATCTATTGAACACTGAGTGGAGATGTTCGTGTCGATAACCCAAATCTGTGTGGAGAAAGGAAGGTTTTTCGGAGTGTCATTGACGGGGAGAGAGAGACAGGTGGAGAGGTTTAGGGAAGAGATTCCAGAGCTCAGGGCCTCAGGCAGCTGAAGGAGCCCATGGAGATAGAATCGAATCATAGATTCCCTAAAGTGCAGAAGGAGGCCATTCAGCCCATCGAGTTCTGCACCAACCACAATCCCACCCAGGCCCTATTCCCATAACCCCACATATTTACTCTGCTAATCCCCCTGACACAAAGGTCAATTTAGAATGGCCAATGAACCTAATCTGCACATCCTTGGACTGTGAGAGGAAACCAGAGTACCCGGAGGAAACCCACGCAGACATGGGGAGAACATGCAAACTCCACGCATACAGTGACCCGAGGCTGGAATCGAACCCAGGTCACTGGTGCTGTGAGGTAGCAGTGCTAACCTGTGTGCCACCGTGCTGCCCGACAGAGTGGAGAAGTGTGTGGGGGTGGGGGGGGGGGGGGGGGGCGGAGGAGGGGGGAGGCAGCGGTGCGTTCCCGAGGGGGCAATTATTCGGGTGATGAGGTATCAGAAGGTTCATAATCTACAGGATCACACACTGATCGAGAGAAGTCGAGGACCATGGAGAGCTTGGAGGACATGTTTGAACATTTTTCAAATGCAGCTTTTGGTCAGTGCAGTGGGGATGGTGCCGGGGGATTATGTTCTGTGAGAACAGGGGGCGCAGGGGGAGGGGGGTTAATGGGACTTAGTTTGAATTAGGACAGGGTGCAGATATTTGCTTCATGTCATTCAGCTGCTGGGTGAAAGATGGGGGCAAAAATGAGAGATCCGAGGATCTGTTTCTGTCTGATAGGGTCTGTGCCACCATTTAAACTGATGGGAAAGGCAGAATCGACACTCAGTGGATATTCCAGTGAATATGTCTTTCGCTAGTTTCAATCTGACCCTCTGCTTCTTGCTGTCTGAGTTCCTCTTTCTTTGAACTGAACTTATTGCAGGTTGTAACCACTGCTTTCCGTTATAACACCTCGCTACTATTAATATTCCCCTCAGTGCTGGACATTCTCCATTGCTTAGATCATTCTGTTTTTATTCCATTTCAATGTTGCAACTGAGCTTGAAGTGTTTTGTGATACGTCTGAGTTTCTGATTGTGTCTGTGTGGGAGAGAGATTGAGAGTGTCTGTGTGTGTGTGAGAGAGGGTGTGTGTGTGTGAGAGTGTGTGTGTGTGTGTGAGAGAGTGTGTGTGTGCGAGAGAGTGTGTAAGAGCCTGAGAGAGTGCGTGCGAATGTCAGTGTATGTGTCCGTATGTGTGTGTGTGTCTGTATGTGTGTGTATAATTGTGTGAGTGTGTATGCTGTCTATAATTCAGTCTCCAGATCTGGGAACTCGTACCGACTCCATTCCCCACTCATTGTGTGAGAGATGAGCACACCTCTGAGGTGTGACTTGTCCACGTGGGTGGAGACTAAAGCCTTTCATTAGAAACAGAGCGTCAGCTTCCTACTTTGCTCAGAACTGATCTCTCAATCTCCACCTGTAACCATCTACAGTTCACAGTTCCGATCACTCCAGAATGGAACTCCACCACTTGTACTGGACATTATCTGTACATAAGTCCCATATCGATGCCTCACACGGCACCCCAACTATTTTCATCTGTCTTTCGGTCAATAATTCACTCCGTCACAGAATTACTTTGTGCCCCCTGAACTGTCGGGGCTGTGGGGACCAACATAATCTAGGATTGAATAATTGGATTGACATTTCAAAGACTCAGCACAGAATTAGTTTGTCTCCAGTTCTTTGGGATACAGGAACATAGGAGGAGGAGGAGGCCATTCGGCCCATCGAGCCTGACCGCCATTCATTTATGTCACCTGATCATCGAATTCAATATCCTGATTCCCCCTCATCCCCACCCCCAAATCCTTTGATCCCTTTAGCCCCAAGAGCTATCTCTAATTTCTTCTCGAAATTTCACAATATTTTGGCCTCAATAACTTTCTATGGTTGTGAATTCCACACATTCACCGCTCTCTGGGTGAAGAAACTTCTCCTCACCTCAGTTCTAAACGGTTTACCCCTTATTCTCAAACTATGACCCCGAGTCCTGGACTCCCTCAACATCGGGAAAATTCTTTCTGAATATTTCCATTCTAAACCTGTTAGAATTTTATCAGTTTCTATCAGATCCCCTCTCACTCTTCTAAATTACAATGAATACAATCCGTACCTACTTTGTTTCTCCTCATATGACAGACCTGGCATCCCAGGAATCAGTCTGGTACATCTTCGCTGCACTCCCTCTACAGCAAGGACATCCTCCCTCAGATAACGCCATCAAAACTGCACACAATAATCCAGGTATGACCTCATGAACGCTCTTTGTGATTACGGTAAAACATCCCTATGAAATACCATTTTCCTTCTTTACCGCCTGCTACACCTGCGCGCTTACCTTCAGTGACTGATGCTCAAGGACACCAAAGTCTGGCTGAGAATCCACCTTTCTCAATTTACATTCATTCAAATAATAATCTGCCTTCCTATTTTTGCTCCAGGATTGCAAGTGGATAATGTTACATTTTATTTCCACATTGTGTTCCATCCGCCATATTCATGTCCACACACTTCACCCGTCTAAATCCCCTTGATGCCTCCCTGTGTGCCTCTCAGAACTGACATCCTCCCCTCCCCCCCAGTTGGGGTGTTGATAGAAAACTTGGCGATATTGCCTTTGGGAAATTAGAATCGTTGGGTGCTTTGTCTTTGACTGGCCCAGACACAATGGGCCGCAGGGACTTTTTCTGTGCTGTCGACCTCTCTGACTCTGTGACTCTCTGATCCTCCCCCTACCCCCACCGTGACAATCCGGGATAGCGGTTGTGAACAGCTGGGGCCCAAGCACCGATCCTTACGATGGCCCATTTTAATCACTGCCCCAGAAGCTGAGAATGATCCTTTTATTGTTACATTTCTATTATACATTTTAAACAATTCTCAACCCGTGCCCGTCTATCAATGCCAATCCCACGTACCCTTATTTTGCACATCTGTGTCAGATGTTATCTAAATCCTTCTGAAAATTCCAGTGCACCCCATCCACTGGTCCCTCCTTATCGATTCCTGCAGTTAAATCCCCAGAGCACGCTCACAGTGTGGTCAAACATGATTTCCCTTTCCTATATCCGTGTTGACTGCCCAATTCTGGGGGGTCTGCAGTGGGGAAGGGGTGGAATCTTGAATATTTTAGTTGTATCTCTGGTGGTGTTAAAAGCAATTCCTTAATTACAAGGTTTCATATATTTCAACAGATTCCATCAGTGCATTTTCTTGCGATATGTTTAGCCCCAGTCTGAGTCCTGATGCCCTGTTCATCCTGTCGCGATTTAAAATCTCCTTTCTCTGTCTGTGAAGCCTCGGAGCTGAAATCAAACCGTTCTGTTGTGGCCTCTCTCTGACACCACTTACGCCTTTCTCAAACTTCCTCACATTGTTGCTAATCTGCAGTAAACATGTTTATCTATTTCCTGCAGAATTCTCACCAACTCTCCCAATTTAGTCATAGAGTCAGAGAGATTTACAGCATGGAAACAGCCCCTTCGGCCCAACTTGTCCATGCTGCCCCTTTGTAATTAACCACGAAGCTAGTCCAAATTGCCTGCATTTGGCCCATTTCCCTCTATAGCCGTCTTACCATGTAACTGTCTAAACACTTTTTAAAAGACAAAAATTGGACCCGCCTCTACTACTACTTCTGGCAGCTTGTTCCAGACACTCACCACCCTCTCTGTGAAAAAAAAAATTGCCCCTCTGGCCCCTTTTATACCTTTCCCCTCTCACCTTAAACCTATGCCCTCTCGTTTAAGACTCCCCTACCTTTGGGAAAATATATTGACCATCTCGCTGATCTGTGCCCCTCATTATTTTATAGACCTCTATAAGATCAACCCTCAGCCTCCGATCCTTCACAGAAAAATGTCCCAGTCTATCCAGCCTCTCCTTATAACTCAAACCATCAAGTCCCGGTAGCATTCTAGTATTTTTTTTCTGCTCTCTTTCTAGATTAATAATATCCATTCTATAATAGAGTGATCAGAACTGCACACAGTGTTCCACATGTGGCCTTACCAATGTCTTGTACAACTTCAACAAAACGTCCCAACTCCTGTATTCAATGTTCTTACCAATGAAACCAAACATGCTGAATGCCTTCTTCACTATGCTGTCCATCTGTGACTCCACATCCAAGGAACTATGAACCTATACCCATAGATCTCTTTGTTTTATAACACTCCTCAACACCCCACCATTAACTGAGTAAGTCCTGCCCTGGTCCGATCGACCAAAATGCATCACCTTGCATTGATCTAACTTAAACTCCAACTGCCATTCATCAGCCCACTGGCCCAATCGATCGAGATCCCGCTGCAATCCTCATAACCTTCTTCACTGTCCACGGTGCCACCAATCTTTCTGTCGTCTGCAAACTTACTAACCATGCCTCCTAAATTCTCATCCAAATCATTGAAATAAATGACAAATAACAGTGGACACAGCACCGATCCATAGAACCATAGAACCATAGAAAATTACAGCTCAGGATCAGGCCTTTTGGTCCTTCATGTCTGTGCCGAACCATTTTATGCCTCGTCCCACTGACCTGCACTTGGACCATATCCCTCCACACCCCTCTCATCCATGAACCCGTCCAAGTTTTTCTTAAATGTTAAAAGTGACCCCGCATTTACCACTTTATCCAGCAGCTCATTCCACACTCCCACCACTCTCTGCGTGAAGAAGAATATTCCCTTTAAACTTTTCTCCTTTCACCCTTAAACCATGCCCTTTGGTTATTTTCTCCCCTGGCCTCAGTGGAAAAAGCTTACTTGCATTCACTCTATACCCATCAAAATCTTATCCACCTCTATCAAATACCCCTCATTCTTCTACGCTCCAGGGAATAAAGTCCCAACCTATTCAATCTCTCTCTGTAACCCATCTTCTCAAATCCTGGCAACAACCTTGTGAACCTTCTCTGCGCTCTTTCAACCTTATTTACATCCTTCCTGTAACTAGGTGACCAAAACTGTACACAATACTCTAAATTCAGCCTCACCAATGCCTTATATAACCTTACCATAACACTCCAACTTTTATACTCGATACTCCGATTTCTAAAGGCCAATGTACCAAAGGCACTCTTTACGACCCTATCCACCTGTGACGTCACTTTTAGGGAATTCTGTCCCTGTTTTCCCAGATCCCACTGTTCAACTGCACTCTTCAGAGTCCTACCATTTACCCTGTACGTTCTACTTTGGTTTGTCCTTCCAAAGTGCAGTATCTCACACTTGTCTGCGTTAAATTCTATTTGCCATTTTGTAGCCCTTTTTTCTAATTGGTCCAAATCCCTCTGCAAGCTTTAAAACCTTCCTCACTGTCCACTACACCTCCAATCTTTGTATCATCAGCAAATTTGCTAATCCAATTTAACAATTTACCAATTTGCTGATCCCTGAGGCACACAGCTGGTCATGATGTGGAGATGCCGGCATTGGACTGGGGTAAACACAGTAAGAAGTTCAAGAACACCAGGTTAAAGTCCAACAGGTTTATTTGGTAGCAAAAGCCACACAAGCTTTCGGAGCTCCAAGTGAGGTCATGGATGAGGTTTCAGAGTCGCAGGAGTGTACTGGCAGGCAGGAAGGCGGTTTGAAGTGTGTATTCTTCAACGCCAGGAGCATCCGGAATAAGGTGGGTGAGCTTGCAGCATGGGTTGGTACCTGGGATTTTGATGTTGTGGCCATCTCGGAGACATGGATAGAGCAGGGACAGGAATGGTTGTTGCCGGTTCCGGGGTTTAGATGTTTCAGTAAGTGCAGGGAAGGTGGTAAAAGAGGGGGAGGTGTGGCATTGTTAGTCAAGGACAGTATTACGGTGGCAGAAAGGACATTTGATGAGGACTCGTCTACTGAGGTAGTTTGGGCTGAGGTTAGAAACAGGAAAGGAGAGGTCATCCTGTTGGGAGTTTTTTATAGACCTCTGAAAAGTTCCAGAGATGTAGAGGAAAAGATTGCAAAGATGATTCTGGATAGGAGCAAAAGTAACAGGGTAGTTGTACTGGGGGACTTTAACTTTACAAATATTGACTGGAAAAGCTATAGTTCGAGTACTTTAGAGGGGTCGGTCTTTGTCCAGTGTGTGCAGGAAGGCTTCCTGACGCAGTACGTAGATAGACCAACAAGAGGCGTGGCCACATTGGATTTGGTACTGGGTAATGAACCAGGCCAGGTGTTAGATTTGGAGGTCGGTGAGCACTTTGGTGACAGTGACCACAATTCGATTACGTTTACCTTAGCAATGGAAAAGGATAGGTATATACCAAAGGGCAAGAGTTATAGCTGGGGGAAAGGAAATTATGATGCGATTAGGCGAGATTTAGCTGGCATAGGTTGGGGAAGGAAACTGCAGGGGATGGGCACAATTGTAATGTGGAACTTGTTCAAGGAACAGCTACTACGCATCCTTGATAAATATGTACCTGTCAGGCAGGGAGGAAGCAGACGTGTGAGGGAACCGTGGTTTAATAAGGAGGTTGAATCTCTTGTGAAGAGGAAGAAGGAGACTTATGTTAAGATGAGACGTGAAGGCTCAGTTAGGGCGCTTGAGAGTTACAAGTTAGCCAGGAAGGACCTAAAGAAAGAGTTAAGAAGAGCCAGGAGGGGACATGAGAAGTCTTTGGCAGGTAGGATCAAGGAAAACCCTAAAGCTTTCTATAGGTATGTCAGGAGTAAAAGATTAGGGCCAGTCAAGGAAAGGAGTGGGAAGTTGTGCGTGGAGTCTGAAAAGTTAGGAGAGGCACTAAATGAATATTTTTCATCGGTATTCACACTGGAGAGGGACAGTGTTGTTGAGATGCAGGCTGTTGGACTGGATGGGATTGATGTTCATAAGGAGGAGGTGTTAGCAATTCTGGAAAGGGTAAAAATAGATAAGTCCCCTGGGCCGGATGGGATTTATCCTAGTATTCTCTTGGAGGCGAGAGAGGAGATTGCACAGCCTTTGGCTTTGATCTTTGTGTCGTCATTGTCTACAGGAACAGCGCCAGAAGACTGGAGGATAGCAAATGTTGTCCCCTTGTTCAAGAAGGGGAGTAGGGACAACCCTGGTAATTATAGACCGGTGAGCCTTACTTCTGTTGTGGGCAAAGTATTGGAATGGATTATAAGAGATAGGAGTTATAATCACCTCGAAAGGAATAATTTGATTAGGGATAGTCAGCACGATTTTGTGAAGGGTAGGTCGTGCCTCACAAACCTTATTGAGTTCTTTGAGAAGGTGACCAAAGAGGTGGATGAGGGTAAAGCGGTTGATGTGGTGTATATGGATTTCAGAAAAGCATTTGATAAGGTTCCCCATGGTAAGCTTTTGCAGAAAATACGGACACATGGGATTGAGGGTGATTTAGTGGTTTGGATCAGGAATTGGCGAGCTGTAAGAAAACAAAGAGTGGTGGTTGATGGGAAATATTCATCCTGGAGTTCAGTTAGTAGTGGTGTACCGCAAGGATCTGTTTTGGGGCCACTGCTGTTTGTCATTTTCATTAATGACTTGGATGAGGGCGTGGAAGAATGGATTAGTACATTTGCGGATGACACTAAAGTCGGTGGAGTTGTAGACAGTGCGGAGGGAAGTGGCAGGTTACAGAGGGACATAGATAAGCTGCAGAGCTGGGCTGAGAGGTGGCAAATGGAGTTTAATGCGGAGAAATGTGAGGTGATTCACTTTGGAAGGAGTAATAGGAATACAGAGTACTGGGCTAATGGTAAGATACTTGATAGCGTGGATGAACAGAAGGATCTGGGTGTCCATGTGCATAGATCCCTGAAAGTTGGCACCCAGGTTGATAGGGTTGTTAAGAAGGCGTACGGTGTGTTAACTTTTATTGGTAGAGGGATTGAGTTTCGGAGCCAGGAGGTCATGCTGCAACTGTACAAAACTCTGGTGCGGCCGCATTTGGAGTATTGCGTACAGTTCTGGTCGCCGTATTATAGGAAAGATGTGGAAGTGTTGGAAAGGGTGCAGAGGAGATTTACCAGGATGTTGCCTGGTATGGTGGGAAAATCGTATGAGGAAAGGTTGAGGGGCTTGAGGTTGTTTTCATTAGAGAGAAGAAGGTTAAGAGGTGACTTATTAGAGGCATACAAGATGATCAGAGGATTAGATAGGGTGGATAGTGAGAGCCTTTTTCCTCAGATGGTGTTGGCTAGCACGAGGGGACATCGCTTTAAATTGAGGGGTGAGAGATATAGGACAGATGTTAGAGGTAGGTTCTTTACTCAGAGAGTAGTAAGGGCGTGGAATGCCCTGCCTGCAGCAGTAGTGGACTCGTCAACATTGAGAGCGTTCAAGTGGTTATTGGATAAACATATGGATGATATTGGAATAGTGTAGATTAGAGGGGCTTTAGATTGGTACCACTGGACGGCGCAACATCGCAGGCTGAAGGGCCTGTACTGCGCTGTAATGTTCTATGTTCTATGTTCTAAGCCCCTTCTTCAGGTGAGTTTTCACAGGCCTCCAGTTTGAAAAACAATCCTCTCCAATCACCGTATGTCTTCAGTCATCAAGCCAGCTTTGTATCCATTTGGTTATGTCACCCTGGTTTCCGTGAGATTTAACCTAATGCAACAACATACCATCTGGTACCTTGTCAAAGGCCAAGCTAAAGTCATTGGAGACAACATCAACTGCACTGCCCTCATCGATCTTCTTGGTACCTTCAAAATCTCAATCAAATTTGTGAGACATGATTTTTCACTTACAAGGTCATGCTGACTGTCCCAAATCAGTCCTTGCATCTCTAAATGCCTGTAGATCCTGATTCCCAGAATACCTTCTAACAACCTATCCACTACAGATGTCAGGCTCACCGGCCTGTAGTTCCCAGGCTTTTCCCTGCAGCCCTTTTAAAACAAAGACATAACATTTGCCACCTTCCAATCTTCAGGTACCTTATCTGTGACTATCGATGATTTAAATATCTCTGCTAGGGGAACCTGCAATTTCCTCCCTCGCCTCCGACAGTGTCCAGGGATACACTTCATCAGGTCCCGGGGAACTATCTACCTTAATGTGCTTTAAGACTTCCAGCACCTCCTTCTCTATTATATGTACACTCTTCATGACATGACTATTCATTTTCCCAAGTTCCCTAACATACCTTACTCAACAGTAAATACTGATGAGAAATATTCAGTGAGGACCTCACCCATCTCGTATAGATCCACATAGCGATGACCTTGTTGATCCTTACCCTCTCCCAAGTGACTCTTTTGCCCTTTATGTATTTGTAGAATCTCTTTGGATTCTCCTTTGCCTTACCTGCCTTATCAAGTCCCCTTTTTGCCCTTCTGATTTCTCTCTTAACTCTACTCCTACACCATCTATACTTTTCAAGGGATCCCAGCTGCCTATGCATGTCATGTGCCTCCTTCTTCTCCTAGACCATGGCCTCAATGTCCCACATCATCCAGAGTTTCCTACTTCTATCAGTCTTGCCCTTCACTCTAAGAGGAATGTGTTCAGCCTGAAACCTGGTTAATACATTTTTGAAAGTCTCACACTTACCAGACGTCCCTTTGCCTGCCAACAGACTCCCCCAATTAACTTTTGAAAGTTCCTGTCTGATACCATCAAAATTGGCCTTGCCCCAATTTAGAATTTTAATGTTTGGGCCAGACCTATCGTTCTCCAAGCTATCTTAAAACTAATGGAATTATGGTCACTGGTCCCAAAGTGATTCCTTACTAACACTTCTGTCACCTGTCCTTCCTTATTTCCCAAGAGGACGTCAGATTTTGTTCCCTCTCCAGTCAGGCCATCCACATGCTGAATGAGAAATTCCTCCTGAATACACTCAACGGTCCCGGGTTCGATTCCCGGCTCGGGTCACTGTCTGTGTGGAGTTTGCACATTCTCCTCGTGTCTGCGTGGGTTTCCTCCGGGTGCTCCGGTTTCCTCCCACAGTCCAAAGATGTGCGGGTTAGGTTGATTGGCCAGGTTAAAAAAAATTGCCCCTTAGAGTCCTGGGATGCGTAGGTTAGAGGGATTAGCGGGTAAAATATGTGGGGGTAGGGCCTGGGTGGGATTGTGGTCGGTGCAGACTCGATGGGCCGAATGGCCTCCTTCTGCACTGTAGGGTTTCTATGATTCTATGATTCTATGAAATTTCTCTCCATCCAAGCCCCTAATAATATGGCTGCCCCACTCAATGTTGTGAAAGTTAAAATCCCCGACCATTAAAACCCTATTTTTCTTGGAGCTATCTGTAATCTCCTTACATATTTGTGCCTCAATTTCCCGCTGACTATTTGGGGGCCGATAGTACAACCCGATCTAAGTGATTTCCCGCCTTCTTATTTCTCAGTTCTACCCATATAGACTTAGTGGACGAACCCTCAGAAATATTCCCTCTCAGTACTGCCGTGATGTTTTCCCTAATCCCCTCCTCTCTTACCTCCTTTTCTATCTTTCCGACAGCAACTGTACCCTGGAACATTGAGCTGCCAGTCCTGTCCTTCCCTTAGCCATGTTTCAGTAATAGTTACAATATTCCACCTCCATGTACCCATCCATGCCCTGAGTTCATCTGCCTTGCCCATCAGGCGTCTTGCATTGAAGTAAATGCAATTTACTCTGGACTCCCCTGGGTTTCTGTCCTGTTTTTGCCTGACCTGTCTAGTACTACCATTACTGACATTGCCTTTTCTATTCAACGTGTTCTCCTGAACTTCTGTGCTGCCTCAACCTTTTCTTCTGTCTCCTCACTGCTTTGGGTTCCACCCCCCCCCCCCCCCCCCCCCCCCGCCAAACTAGTTTAAACCCTCCCGAGTGGCTCCAGCAAATCTTATCCCATCTCTCCTCTTAAAACAATTCCCCTTCTCGCTGCCAAGCTGGGAAATACTCATTGAACCTTCTTGTGTCGAATGAGAATCACATCAGCTTCTTCAGTCTGTTCCCATGATCCAAGTCCCTCAATATGTATGAAGGGGTAATGGGGTGGGATATTCACCATCGACGGGATTCTTTCGTGAATGAGAATCTTCAGCAGATTTTGGAAATTCAAATATGGGACAACACTTGAGCACAGTTCTGGAATATTTTGTGAAATATATTTTGGGCTATTCTGTTAGATCGGTACCATTGTCCTTCCTGACAGTTCTTTTGCTGAGGAACAGCAGCTCCTGAAAATGTTCAGTGTTAAAGATGGGAGCGATAACAATGGGGCGTCACAGCGGAAAGATAGTGGTTTCAACTCGAAGAGGCTTCAGTTGAAAGAAAGAAGAACTCAGCTCTTGAGTTGAGGGTACCGGGTACTGCTTTCTGTGATAGGGAAGTCTGACCACTCTCTGGGTGAAGAAATTTCTCCTCCCCTCAGTTCTAAACCGTCTACCCTGTATCCTCAGACTGTGGCACTTGCTTTCTGGACTCCCCCACCATCAGCCACATCCTTCTTCCATCTACGCTCTCGAGTGCTGTTAGAATTTTAAAAGTTTCTATGTGATCCCCCTTCATTCTTCTGAACTCCAGCGAACACAATCTGCCTCAATCCCTCCTCATACGTCAGTCCCGCCATCCCAGGAGTCAGTCTGGTAAACCTCCTCTGCACACCCTCCATAGCAAGAACATCCTTCCTCAGATAAAAACACCAAAACTGCACATAATATTCCAGGTGTGGCCTTACCAAGGCTCTGTATAATTGCAGCAAGACATTCCTGCTCCTGTAATCGAATCCCCTCACAATGAAGGCAAACAGACCCCTTGCCTTTTTTACTGCCTGCTGCAGCTGCATGCTTACCTTCAGTGACTGGTGTACGAGGACACCCAGGTCATGTTGCACATCCCCCTCTCCTAATTTCTGGCCATTCAGATGTAATCTGCTCACCTGTTTTTCTGCCGAAGTGGATAAACTCACATTTATCCAAATTGTTTTGCATCTGCCAATCACTTGCTCACTGACTCGATTTGCCCAAATTGCAGTGAAGGATCTCTGCATCCTCCTCACAGCTCACCCTCCCACCCAGCTTTGTGTGTTATTTGTTTTGCTGTGACCCGTGCTGAAGACAAAGGGGAGATATTGATGATGGCCATGGATTCATGGTACAAATTAAGACCCCAATACAGCAAATATTTCATATTATCTTATACCAGAGGAGGAGGCCATTTGGTCCATCGTGTCTGTACTGGGACTTTGAAAGGCCAAGTATGTTATAATTTTCCAGTTTAACATCCGCAATGCCACACTTTAATCCTCTTTAACTTCATGTACACACAGCTTCTGTAAATTTCAATGGTATCATTTTCCACCAGGTGTCAATGATTTTTTGTGACAAAGTCAACCAGCCCCTACATTTTTAAGAGGTTACCTTAGATTTTAAGATCATCAGGTGATTAGAAATAGGAGCTGGAGTAGCCATTCTGCCCCTCGAAATTGTTCCTCCAATCATTGAAATGGATGACCTGCTAGTGGCCTTAATCACACTCTCTTGCCCTCTCTCTCTCTCTCTCACATTCTCTCTTTCTCAATCTATTTCTCTCTCCCTGACTTTCCCTCTTCCTATGTCTCTTTGTCAATCTCTCTCTCTTTCCTTGACTCTCTCTCCCTGACTCTCCCTCCCTCTCTCCTTGTCTCTCCTTCTTTCCCTCTCTCTGTCTGCTCCTGTCTAACTCTCTCCCTGCCTCTCTCCGTGTGTCCCTGCCTCGATCTCTCTCTCTCTCTCTGTTTCCAGCTCTCTCTGTCTCTCTCAATGTTTCTATGTAGCTGTCAACCTTCCAGTCTCTCCCTCTCTCTCACTCTGTCTCTCCCTCTCCGTCCCTTTATCTCTATCTGTCTCTCCCACTCTCTTTCCATGTCTCTCTCTCTCACCCGCACCCCACCCCAAAGAACCACTGCTCACTTTATTGACTTGCTCAGTTTAATTTACACGTTGAATAATTTTCTGTTTTTATCCTGTTTTGTGGCGCTGATAGTGATGATGAAATGTGTCTGTTATTAACATATTCTGAGATTTTTGTGGAATATTTAATGACAATTTTTGATTTGAAATGTCTTGAATTTAATTGGACGAGTGCAGGTATGGATGAGTCTGGATAAGTGAGTGCAGGGAGATACAGTCTGTTAGTTCACCACCACTGGTGGTCATTTATCCAAGAATTAATTACTGAATTTGTTTAAAATATTAGGTAGACATTCTCACAATGTCTATTCTCTCAGTGTATTTAAACACATCTTCCCTGATCCATTGCTTTCTCTGTCAAGGGTTAACTTTATATTTGTCCCCAGTGATGTGTTTCTGAGCTGAAACCACAGGTTTCCATTGAAACACTGACTGTGACTAAAATACACACAGATTGATTTGGAAATCTATTGATATTTAATTTTCTCCCACTATCGGTTTATTGTGACATCGCTGACAGTTTGTAAACTATTACCTGTGACCCTGAATTGACACAATATGAGATCTGTGTAGAGAGTGGTGACTAATGTCCTTCAGTGAACACATTGCAGCAACTGCTGTTTGTGGTCAACATTTCATCATCTCACCTTTGTTTTTTGTTCAGTTTAACAGCCAAAGTGTGAATCTACTCCATAATGGTGCTCTCAGACACAGACAGACACACAGACACAGACAGACAGACTGAGAGACACACACAGACTGGAAGGGACAGACAGAGATAAGGACACAGAGACAGACACACACACACAGACAGACAAACTGAGAGACACAGACTGGAAGCGACAGACTGATGGACTGACTGATGTCCAATAACAATCCTGGAACTGTCTCCCTAACAGCACTGTGGGTGTACCTACACCACACGGACTGACTGTTGTCCAATAACAATCCTGGAACTCCCTCCCTAACAGCACTGTGGGTGTACCTACACCACACGGACTGACTGTTGTCCAATAACAATCCTGGAACTCCCTCCCTAACAGCACTGTGGATGTACCTACACCACACGGACTGGCTGATGTTCAATAACGATCCTGGAACTCCCTCCCTAACAGCACTGTGGGTGTACCTACACCACACGGACTGACTGATGTCCGATAACAATCCTGGAACTCCCTGCCTAACAGCACTGTGGGTGTCCATAGACCACACGGACTGACTGATGTCCAATAACAATCCTGGAACTCCCACCCTTACAGCACTGTGAGTGTACCTACACCACATGGGACTGCAGCGGGTTCAAGATGGCAGCTCCCCCACCACCCTTCTCAAGGGGCAATTAGGATGTGCAATAAATTCTGGGCCTTGCCAGCGACGCCCACATTCTGTGAATGAGTAGAAAGGTATCTAGTTTCTCCTCCTTCTGCCAACAAAAACGATTCACTTCATAATCACCTGCTTCGAATTTAATCTGTTGTATTTTCTCCCCATTTCCTCACTGTGTCCTCTTCATGTGTGTTACACAGAAACATAGAAACATATAAACTAGAAGCAGGAGCACAGTGGTTAGCACTGCCGCTTCACAGCTCCAGGGACCTGGGTTCGATTCACGGCTTGGGTCACTGTCTGTGTGGAGTTTGCACATTCTCCTCGTGTCTGCGTGGGTTTCCTCCGGGTGCTCCGGTTTCCTCCCACACTCCAAAGATGTGCGGGTTAGGTTGATTGGTCATGATAAAATTGCCTCTTAGTGTCCTGGGATGCATAGATTAGAGGGATTAGTGTGTAAAATATGTAGGGATATGGGGTAGGGCCTGGGTGGGATTGTGGTTGGCGCAGACTCGATGGGCCGAATGGCCTCTTTCTGTACTGTAGGGTTTCTATGATTTCTTCTATGATTAAACCTTCCTGCCCTTCGAGCCGACTCCGCCATTCCTTATGATCATGGCTGATCATCAAATTCAATCTCCTGATCCCCACTTCCTCCCATAATCCCTCGACCCTTAACCTCCAAGAGCTATATCTAATTTCTTCTTGAAATCACACAACATTTTGGCCTCAAATTCATTCTGTGATCGTGAATTCCACACATTCTCCATTCTCCGAGTGAAGAAATTTCTCCTCATCTCTGTCCTAAAAAGTTTACCCCTTATCCTCAAACTATGACCCCTCATTCTGAACTCCCCCACTATTGGGAACATTCCTTCTGAATCAACCCTGTCTAATCCTGTTAGAATTTTATAAGTCTCTATGAGATCCCCTCTCACTCTTCTAAACTCAAGTGAATATAATCCGAACGGACTTAGTCGCTCCTCATATGACAGATCTGCCATCCCAGGAATCAGCCTGGTAAACCTTCGCATCACTCCTTACACAGCAAGGACATCCTTCCTCAGATATGGACACCAAAGTTGCAAATAATACTCCAGGTGTGGCCTCACCAACGCTGTATGCAGCTGCAGCAAAACATCCCTATCCCGATACTCAAATCCTCTCGCTATGAACAAAGAAGAACAAAGAACAGTACAGCACAGGAACAGACCCTTCGGCCCTCCAAGAATACGCCAATCATGATGTCTGCCTTACCTAAAACCTTATGCACTAACAACATACCTTTTGCCTTTTTTACTCCCTGCTGTACCTGCACACTTATTTTCAGTGCCTGATGCATGAGGACAATTTCTCAATTTACACCCATTCAAATAACAATCTCTCTCCTGTTATTGCGACCAAAGTGTGTAACCTCACATTTATCCACATTATGCTGCATCTGCCATGTATATGTTCAGACACTCAGCCTGTCCAAATCATGCAGAAGCATCTCTGCATCCTCCTCACAGCTCACCCTCCCATGCAACCTTGTGTCATCTGCAAATTTGGAGATAATACATTCAGTTTGTTCTTCCTAATCATTAATATATAATGTGAACAGTTGGGGTCCTCGCACAGATCTCTGCTGAACCACACTAGTCACTGCCTGCCAATCGGAAAAAGATCCTTGTTTCCTATTTGCTAATCAACTTTCTATCCATCGCAATACATTACCTGCAATCCCATGTGTTTTAACTTTACACAATAGTCTGTTATGTGAGACCTTGTCGAAAGCCTCCTGATAGTCTAAATAAACCACATTCACTCGTTCTCCTTGGTCAACTCTACTAGCTGCATCCTCAAAGAATTCTAATAGATTTGTCAAGCATGATTTCCCCTTTATAAATGCATGCTGACTTTTTCTGATTAGACCACTGCGTTCCAAATGCCAGAGTTGTGAAATCCTTGATAACAGACTCTAACAACTTCCCCAGTACCGACGTTAGGCTCACTGGTCGAGAGTTCCTTGTCATATCTTTCCCTCCCTTTCTGAACAGCTGGCTTACATTAGCCGCTCTCCAATCTGTAGGAACCAGTCCAGAGTCCAAAGAATTTTGGAAAATAACGAACAGCGGATCTACTATTTCCAGGGCCATTTCCATAAGTGCTCTGGGATAAAGATTATCAAAACCTGGGAATTTATCCAGCTTCAATCCCATCAATTTCCCCAAAACCATTTCGCTACTGATGCTGATTTCCTTCAGCTCCTCACTAAAACTTCTTTCTCTCAAAACGTCTTGTACATTATTCACGTCTTCCTTTGTGAATGACTGAAGCAAAGTTCAAATTTAATTCCTCAGCCATTTCTTTGTTTCCCGTTCTGAATTCTCCTGTTACTGACTGTAAGGGGCCTACATTCATTTTTTGTCAATCTTTTTCTCCTTACATACCAACAGAAACCTTCACAATGAGATCTTATGTTCCCCATGGGCTTATTTTCATACTCTATTTTTCCCTTCTTATTCAATCCCTTGGTCCTCCTTTGCTGAATTTTAAACTACTCCCGATCCTGAGACCCATTGCCTTTCTTTTTGCCAATGTGTCTGCTTCTTCCTTGAATCTGATACTATCTCTAATTTCCCTTAGAAACCATGGCTGGACGACAATTCCCTCACCCTCTTGCACCAAACAGGAATAAACAACTTCTGGAGGCCACCTGTTTGTTTTTTTGAATGCCTGCCATTGCCTGTCCACTGTCTTTCCTTTCAGTAATGTTTCCCAGTCCATCATGGCCAATTCACACCTCCTACCATCATAGTTACCTTTATTGAGATTCAGGACCCTGTTCTCAGAATCAACTACATCACTATCCATCTTGACAAATAATTCTACCATATTATGGTCACTCGTCCCCAACGGTTCTCTCACAACTAGATTGGCAACAAATTCTTTCTCATTGAACAACACTCAGTCCGCGATGGCCTGCTCCCTTGTTGGTTCCTCAACGTATTGCTCCAGAATACCATTCCGTATATACTCCAGAAATTCCTCCTCTATTGTACTGTGACTAATTTGACTCTCCCAAGCTATATGCAGATTAAAGTCACCCATAATAACAGATGTTCCTTTAACACAAGCATCTCTGATTTCCTGACTAATGATTTTCCCAGTGTTACCAATTGAGTTTAATGGTCTGTATACCATTCCCACCAATGTTTTTTGCTGCTTGTTGTTTTTTAACTCGATTCCCACAGATTCCACGTGATCTATGCTAATATCTTTCCCCAATATCATATCAATATCATCTTTGATCAACAATGCAACTCCACCATCTATTCGTTCTGTCTGTCCTTCCTAAACACTGAATAGCCCTCAATGTTTAGTTCCCATCCTTGGTAAACTTAGAGCCACATCTTCATAATGCCAACTATATCATAGCCCTTTACATCTATCTGTGCAACTAATTCATCCATTTTGTTTCAAATGCTCCGAGCATTCACATCTTAAACCTTAAGGTGAGAACTTTTAACAATGCTTTTCCCTTTCCTATTATTTTTAACTCGGTCTTGATTTGACTCTGGCCCTGGATTTCTCTGTTTAGCACTCTCCTTATTTTCCTTATTATCTTTTCCTCTTGTTCTGAATTCCCCCGTCTGAATCCTTGCATTAGTTCCCATCCCCCTGCCATATTAGTTTAAACCCTCACCAATCACTCTAGCAATACCCCCCCAAGGGCATTAATCCCGAACCTGTCCAGGTGTAACCCAGTTTGTACAGGTCCCACATCCCCCAGAACCGGTCCCAATACCCTGGGAATCTGAAACCCTCCCACTCACACCATCTTTTCAGCCACATTTTCATCCAATGTATCCTGCTGTTTCTACACTGACTAGCACGTGGCACAGGGAGTAATATTGTAGTGTTCATATCCACCTTACCACATTCTCCAGCCTCTTGGCACTTGTTCTCATTTTCCAATTATGTAATTTTACCGAAATTCAGACCATTTTCAGACTGATTTGTTTCCTACAAATCAATCAGCATTGAATTTACAATCAATCGTCACCACTTCTCTCTTTCCAATTGCAGTTCTGAATAAGCCACATTTCTGGGTGGATTCTGATGCTGCTGCTCTGGGTGGAGATGTCACCTTTAACTGTAGCAGCCCCCGCGACAATCCTGCCATTGCATTTTACTTATACAGGCAAGGAGAAATGGAATTAGTCAGCGTCAAGTCTCCTGCTGCAGACACACATTCCGTCACCTTCACCGTCAAGAATATTGATCACTCTAAAATAGGAAATTATACCTGTCGGTATGAAGCGGATGTGAATGGAAGGAACCTAAGCTCGGGTGATAGTGACCCTGTGAACATCACTGTGAGAGGTGAGTGAGATTCACTATCAATATATCCATCTGATTTTAGTAAAATGGTTTCCCTGTTTTAATTTCTATCTCTGACCTTTCCTGGTTACACTAACTAGCACATGTAACAGTTCAAACTGCTCTGACAAGGTGAACATATTTTCCCTCCATACCTGTGTAATATTCAGCGCCGCTGTATTCTGAAGCGCTAAACAGATGGCTGTTTTTGATGTGAACCACAGCCAAACCAATGAGCATCGAGAATCGAAGGTACACTGGCTTCTCAGCAGCTGTGATTGGTGGAATACCTGCCTCGTAGTTGGCACATGGTCACCATCTCATGGAGGAGTTCATTAGCTACAGCCAAAAACATTTACTGCAAACTCTCTCACACAATCTCTGTCTCAAACACATGCACTCCCTCTCACACACTCTCACATAAACTCTCTCTCACACACACACACACACACACACACACACATGCTCACACACACACTCTTTCTCTCACACACTCTATCACAAACACACTATCTATCTCTCACAAACACACTCTCTCAGACACTCTCTCACACACACACTCACTCTCTCTCTCACACACACTCTCTCTCTCACACACTCTCTCTCTCACACACACTCTCTCTCACACACACTCTCTCACACACACACTCACTCTCTCTCTCACACACACTCTCTCTCTCACACACTCTCTCTCTCACAGACACACTCTCTCACAAACACACTCTCTCATACACACACTCTCTCACAAACTCTATCAAACACACACTCGCTCACACACGCTCTCTCAAACACACTCTCTCTCACACACTCTCTCTCACACTTTCTCACACACACACACTCTCTCATAGACACAGTCTCTCTCACACAAATATTCTATTTCACAGACCCCTTTCTCTAACACATCATCCCTCTATCACTCTCACACTCTTCACTCTCACCCTCCGAGGATCAGTCCCAAATTTGCACTCCGACGTCCATTCCGAATTCCACTCTTCACCGCAATCCACCTGTCCACTCTCGTCCAATCAGAAGCTGGCTTCTCCGGTCAATCACAGCCTCAGGATTATGTGAGCACCATATTGCAGAGGGGATGATGCTGAGAAATAGAGAGAAAGAATAATGTTAATCACAGGGTGAGCCATAGAACCATAGGAGTGTTACAGCACAGCCATTCGGCCCATCGTGTCCATGCCAGCCAAAGACCCGAACTTTCCAATGCCACCTTCTTGCACCCATTGTCCTGTCGCTTCCAGCACTTACCATGCAGCAATGTCAATGGAAATCTCACTGTGCTCCCCCTAATTGTGAAGGGGGCAGGTTAGTTACAGACTGTCTCAGGACTAGACTTTCTTGTTTGAAATTGAATGTTTCCCCACTCACTCTCTTCAATTCATCCTCCTAATCTTACAGCTTCCGAATCAATCCCAATCCGGTTGGCTGTGGCCGTGCTGATCATGTTCGGAATCATCATCATCCTGGGAATGGAGTGTATCCGGATTGAGAGAAAGAAAGATTCTGCAGGTAAACTCCAATCTCCGGATAGATTGACTGGTTCTCCCTTGGAATTAGCGAAGAAAATGCATGTTGGTTTTCACACAATAAGTATACAATCTTCATCATGGTGGCCAGTGGCACAGTGGGCCGCACTGCTGCCTCACAACGCCAGGGACGTGGGTTCGATTCCGGCCTCGGGTCACTGTCTGTGTGGAGTTTGCACATTCTCCCCGTGTCTGCGTGTGTTTTCTCCGGGTGCTCTGGTTTGCTCCCACAGTTCAAAGATGTGCAGGTTCGGTGGATTGGCCATGCTAAATTGCCCCTTAGTGTCCAAAGATGTTTAGTTTAGTGGGACTTGCAGGGTAAAGATGTGGGCATATGGATTCGATGGTCACTGGAAGCTGAGGCTTTGAACAAGGTTAGTCCAGAGTCTGAAAATTCAGGCAATATTTCCTCCAACCTGGTCACAGTAAGAGAGGCGATAAAGAGGTGACTGATACCAGGGAATTTCCAAAACGTGCAGACATTGTGTGTGTCCATGATATCCACAATGGCCTCTCCCCACATTCCTTTCATTGATCTGCACCAGTCACCTCAGATATCGATTTCCCTTCATCAATATTGAAGAATCCAGCTGTAATTGCCACTTGCGACAGAAACCTGAACATTTACACATCAGCCCCATTCCCACTAAATAGACACGTTGTTTCATCCCTCTCAGATTTAGTCACAGTGTCGTCTGAGATACATTTCCACCAGGTACCACAGCTGGAACTGTATTTATTCAAATCGGGCGGTTTAAACTGGGACACACACTTGTCCCCAACAGGGACTGTCACTGCTGTAACATTCACTGAATCAATCCCCTCTCCCCAAATACAAAGAGTTTGATCCAATTCAAGCAGCAACTTCTGTCGCTGGTGTTGAAGCACGAATAGAAAAATACACACCGACTGACTCAGCAAGTGAGGGGGGCGGGGAAGAGGTTAACAATATCGACAATTAGAAGTTCACACAAATGCATAAACAGACAAGCATTGTACAACCGGAGCAAAGGAGGGAGGAGTGATTTGTGGCTGCAGTGAAAGGTGTCAGGGATTTACTTTATTTTCATTACTTTTTCACGGGGTTTCTTTTTTACGAGTTGAGGGAGAAAGCGGAAGTAGGCCGGACGCCAGGTGACCTGGGAGGGAAAATAAACAACTTTTTTTTTTAATAAGCACGCGGGAGGTTTAAAAAGCAGGCCGCTCTATCCAGCGGGCAGCGTTGTGAGCGGGCGGCGAAGTGAGAGGGAGCAGAGTGAAGGCTGAAGGGCTTTGGCTCAACTGGCGAGGCAGGGTAGGTTTAGATAGTTTTTCCTGAGTCATTGGAAGAAAGGGGGAATTATGAGTGTGAGGCCAGTTTTTTGTTCTCAGTATCGGATGTGGGAGGTCCTGGAGTCTCCGAGCCTCCCGGACGTCCATATCTGCGCCAGGTGCGTCGAGCTGCAGCTCCTAAGGGACCAGGTTAGGGAACTGGAGCTGCAGCTCAATGACCTTCGTCTGGTTAGGGAGAATGAGGAGGTTATAGAGAGGAGTTGCAGGCAGGTGGTCACACCGGGGCCTCGGGAGACAGACAAGTGGGTCACGGTTAGGAATGGGAAGGGGAAAGGTCAGGTACTAGAGAGTACCCAGTGCTGTGCCCCTTAAAAATAAGTACTCCTGTTTGAGTGCTGTTGGGGGGAGCAGCCTACCTGGGGGAAGCAACAGCGGCCGTGCCTCCGGCGCAGAGTCCGGCCCGGCAGCTCAGAAGGGTAGGGAAAGGGAGGATGAGCAAACTGACCACAGCACCAGGAGACAGGGAGCTGTTCAAGTGGGGGGAGAAAAAAGAAATGTAGTAGAAATTGGGGATAGTACACTTTTGGATGCTGTTGGGGGCGGGGGGGGGGGTGCGGGGGGGGGGGGGGGACTTAGCAGGGGTAAGCCATGGTGTACAGGTCACTGGCTCAGAGTCTGTCCTTGTGGCTCAGAAGGGAAGCGGGGAGAGGAGTAGAGGAT
Organism: Mustelus asterias; assembly: GCF_964213995.1. NCBI lineage: Eukaryota > Metazoa > Chordata > Chondrichthyes > Carcharhiniformes > Triakidae > Mustelus > Mustelus asterias. The sequence continues at coordinate 240,092 of NW_027590184.1, forward strand.
TAGTCATTGGGGACTCCATAGTTAAAAGGACGGAGAGGAGATTCTGCGGGAACGAGAGGCGCTCGCGGTTGGTGTGTTGCCTCCCAAGAGCCAGAGTCCATGATGTCTCGGATCGTGTTTCCAAAATCCTGAAGGCGGAGGGGGACCAGCCCCAAGTTGTGGTTCACATAGGCACTCAAGACATAGGTAGGAAAAGGGGTGGGGATGTAAGCCAGAAATTCAGGGAGTTAGGGTGGAAGCTTAGGGCGAGAACAAACAAAGTTGTTATCTCTGGTTTGTTACCCGTGCCACGTGATAGTGAGGAGAGGAATAGGGAGAGAGAGCAGTTGAACACGTGGTTACAGGGATGGTGCAGGAGGGAGGGTTTCAGATACTTGGACAATTGGGGCTCTTCCTGGGGTAGGTGGGACCTCTACAAACAGGATGGTCTGCACCTAAACCAGAGGGGTACCAATATCTTGGGGGGGAAATTTGCTAATGCTCTTCGTGAAGGTTTAAACTAAATCAGCAGGGGGGTGGGTACCTGAATTGTAGCTCCGGTGTACAGGAGGTTGAGAGTAGTGAGGTCATGGATGAGGTTTCAGGGTCGCAGGAGTGTACTGGCAGGCAGGAAGGTGGTTTGAAGTGTGTATACTTCAACGCCAGGAGCATCCGGAATAAGGTGGGTGAGCTTGCAGCATGGGTTTGTACCTGGGATTTCGATGTTGTGGCCATTTCGGAGACATGGATAGAGCAGGGACAGGAATGGTTGTTGCAGGTTCCAGGGTTTAGATGTTTCAGTAAGTGCAGGGAAGGTGGTAAAAGAGGGGGAGGTGTGGCATTGTTAGTCAAGGACAGTATTACGGTGGCAGAAAGGACTTTTGACGAGGACTCGTCTACTGAGGTAGTTTGGGCTGAGGTTAGAAACAGGAAAGGAGAGGTCACCCTGTTGGGAGTTTTTTATGGACCTCCGAAAAGTTCCAGAGGTGTAGAGGAAAAGATTGCAAAGATGATTCTGGATAGGAGCGAAAGTAACAGGGTAGTTGTACTGGGGGACTTTAACTTTACAAACATTGACTGGAAAAGCTATAGTTCGAGTACTTTAGAGGGGTCAGTTTTTGTCCAATGTGTGCAGGAAGGCTTCCTGACGCAGTATGTAGATAGACTAACAAGAGGCAAGGCCACATTGGATTTGGTACTGGTAATGAACTAGGCCAGGTGTTAGATTTGGAGGTAGGTGAGCACTTTGGTGACAGTGACCACAATTCAATTACGTTTACCTTAGCAATGGAAAGGGATAGGTATATACCAAAGGGCAAGAGTTATAGCAGGGGAAAAGGAAATTATGATGCGATTAGGCGACATTTAGGTGGCATAGGTTGGGGAAGGAAACTGCAGGGGATGGGCACAATTGTAATGTGGAGCTTGTTCAAGGAACAGCTACAACGCATCCTCGATAAATATGTACCTGTCAGGCAGGGAGGAAGCAGTCGTGTGAGGGAACCGTGGTTTACTAAGGAGGTTGAATCTCTTGTAAAGAGGAAGAAGGAGACTTATGTTAAGATGAGACATGAAGGCTCAGTTAGGGCACTTGAGAGTTACAAGTTACCCAGGAAGGACCTCAAGAAAGAGTTAAGAAGAGCCAGGAGGGGACATGAGAAGTCTTTGGCAGGTAGGATCAAGGAAAACCCTGAAGCTTTCTATAGGTATGTCAGGAGTAAAAGAGTGACTAGGGTAAGATTAGAGCCAGTCAAGGACAGTAGTGGGAAGTTGTGCGTGGAGTCTGAAGAGATAGGAGAGGCACTAAATGAATATTTTTCGTCGGTATTCACACAGGAGAGGGACAGTGTTGTCGAGGGGAGTACTGAGATGCAGGCTGTTGGACTGGATGGGATTGAGGTTCATAAGGAGGAGGTTTTAGCAATTCTGGAAAGGGTAAAAATAGATAAGTCCCCAGGGCCGGATGGGATTTATCCTAGTATTCTCTTGAGGCTAGAGAGGAGATTGCAGAGCCTTTGGCTTTGATCTTTGTGTCATCATTGTCTACAGGAACAGTGCCAGAAGACTGGAGGATAGCAAATGTTGTCCCCTTGATAATTGGAACACATTTTGGGGAAGGTGGGACCTGTACAAACAGGACGGGGTGCACCTGAACCAGAGGGGCACCAATATCCTGGGAGGGAAATTTGCTACGGCTCTTCAGGCGGGTTTAAACTAATTTGTCAGGGGAGTGGGAAAAGGAGTTGTAGTCCGGAAGTCAGTGTTGAGGGTAGTGAGGTATTGGGAAAGGTATCAAGGTCAAGGGTGGGTACCAGTCGACAGGAAGGTGGGTTGCAGTGTGTCTACTTCAATGCAAGGAGCATCCGGAACAAGGTAGATGAACTTGGGGCATGGATTGGTACTTGGGACTACGATGTTGTGGCCATTACGGAGACATGGGTAGAACAAGGACAGGAATGATTGTTGGACATTCCGGGGTATAGATGTTTCAGTAAGTGTAGGGAAGCTGGTAAAAGAGGTGGAGGAGTAGCATTGTTAATCAAGGATAGTTTAACGGCTGCGGAAAGGCACTTCGAGGGGGATCTGCACACTGAGGTAATATGGGCTGAAGTTAGAAATAGGAAAGGAGCGGTCACATTGTTAGGAGTTTACTATAGGCCCCCAAATAGTAATAGAGATGTAGAGGAAGAAATTGCTAAGCAGATTATGGATATGTGTGGGGGTCACAGGGTAGTTGTCATGGGGGACTTTAATTTTCCAAATATTGATTGGAACCTTTGTAGGTCGAATAGTTCGGATGGGGCAGTTTTTGTGCAGTGTGTGCAGGAGGGTTTCCTGACACAATATGTGGATAGGCCGACAAGAGGTGAGGCCACATTGGATTTGGTACTGGGAAATGAACCAGGCCAAGTGTTAGATTTGGTTGTGGGAGAGCACTTTGGAGATAGTGACCACAATTCGGTGTCTTTTGTTATTGCAATGGAGAGGGATAGGGGCGTACGGCAGGGCAAGGTTTACAATTGGGGGAGAGGTAATTATGATGCGATTAGGCAAGAATTAGGGGGCATAAGATGGGAACAGAAACTGTCAGGGAAAGGCACTAATGAAAAGTGGAACTTTTTCAAGGAACAAATACTGGATGTCCTTGATAGGTATTGCCTGTCAGGCAGGGAGGAAATGGCCGCGTGAGGGAACCATGGTTCACGAAAGAGGTGGAATGTCTTGTAAAAGGAAGAGGGAAGCTTATGTAGGGATGAGGAAACAAGGTTCAGATGGCTCAATTGAGGGTTACAAGTTAGCAAGGAACGAGCTGAAAAAGGGGCTTTGGAGAGTTAGGAGGGGACATGAGAAGTCCTTGGCGGGTCGGATCAAGGAAAACCACAAAGCTTTTTACTCTTATGTGAGGAATAAAAGAATGACCAGGGTGAGGTTAGGGCTGGTCAAGGACAGTGGGAACTTGTGTATGGAGTCAGTAGAGATAGGCGAGGTGATGAATGAATACTTTTCTTCAGTGTTCACCAAGGAGAGGGGCCATGTTTTTGAGGAAGAGTAGGTGTTACAGGCTAATAGGCTGGAGGAAATAGATGTTCGGAGGGAGGATGTCCTGGCAGTTTTGAATAAACTGAAGGTCGATAAGTCCCCTGGGCCTGATGAAATATATCCTAGGATTCTTTGGGAGGCAAGGGATGAGATTGCAGAGCCTTTGGCTTTGATCTTTGGGTCCTCACTGTCCACGGGGATGGCGAATGTTGTTCCTCTGTTTAAGAAAGGGAATAGAAATGACCCTGGTAATTATAGACCAGTCAGTCTTACTTCGGTGGTTGGTAAATTGATGGAAAAGGTCCTTAGGGATGGGATTTACGACCATTTAGAAAGATGCGGATTAATCCGGGATAGTCAGCACGGATTCGTGAAGGGCAAGTCGTGCCTCACAAATTTGATAGAATTTTTTGAGGAGGTAACTAAGTGTGTTGATGAAGGTAGGACAGTTTGTGTCATATACATGGATTTTAGTAAGGCGTTTGATAAGGTCCCCCATGGTCGGCTTGTGATGAAAGTGAGGAGGTGTGGGATAGAGGGAAAGTTGGCCGATTGGATAGGTAACTGGCTGTCTGATCGAAGACAGAGGGTGGTGGTGGATGGAAAATTTTCGGATTGGAGGCAGATTGCTAGCGGAGTGCCACAGGGATCAGTGCTTGGTCCTCTGCTCTTTGTGATTTTTATTAATGACTTAGAGGAGGGGGCTGAAGGGTGGATCAGTAAATTTGCTGATGACACCAAGATTGGTGGAGTAGTGGATGAGGTGGAGGGCTGTTGTAGGCTGCAAAGAGACATAGATAGGATGCAAAGCTGGGCTGAAAAATGGCAAATGGAGTTTAACCCTGATAAATGTGAGGTGATTCATTTTGGTAGGACTAATTTAAATGTGGATTACAGGGTCAAAGGTAGGGTTCTGAAGACTGTGGAGGAACAGAGAGATCTTGGGGTCCATATCCGCAGATCTCTAAATGTTGCCACTCAAGTGGATAGAGCTGTGAAGAAGGCCTATAGTGTGTTAGCTTTTATTAACAGGGGGTTGGAGTTTAAGAGCCGTGGGGTTATGCTGCAACTGTACAGGACCTTGGTGGGACCACATTTGGAATATTGTGTGCAGTTCTGGTCACCTCACTATAAGAAGGATGTGGAAGTGCTGGAAAGAGTGCAGACTAGATTTACCAGGATGCTGCCTGGTTTGGAGGGTAGGTCTTATGACGAAAGGTTGAGGGAGCTTTGGCTGTTCTCTCTGGAGTGGAGGAGGCTGAGGGGAGACTTGATGGAGGTTTATAAGATGATGAGGGGGATAGATAGAGTGAACGTTCAAAGACTATTTCCTCGGGTGGATGGAGCTATTACAAGGGGGCATAACTATAGGGTTCATGGTGGGAGATATAGGAAGGATATCAGAGGTAGGTTCTTTACGCAGAGAGTGGTTGGGGTGTGGAATGGACTGCCTGCAGTGATAGTGGAGTCAGACACTTTAGGAACATTTAAGCGGTTATTGGATAGGCACATGGAGCACACCAGGATGATAGGGAGTGGGATAGCTTGATCTTGGTTTCAGATAAAGCTCGGCACAACATCGTGGGCTGAAGGGCCTGTTCTGTGCTGTACTGTTCTATGTTCTATTACAAATCTTTCTCTTTTTTTCAATGTTTTAGGTAGCAATACTTAACCTAAAGTACTCCTGTCTGAGTACTGCTGGGGGGGACAGGCCACCTGGGGGAAGCAGCAGTGGCCGTGTGTCTGGAGCAGAGTCCAGCCCTGTAACTCAGAGGGCTAAGGAAAGGAGGAGGAAGGCAGTGTTAATCGGGGACTCGACAGTAAGGGTGTCGGACAGGCGTTTTTGCGGAGGCAGACGGGAGTCTCGGACAGTGGTCTGCCTCCCTGGTGCCGGGATCCGGGATCTCTCTGATCGCGTCCCAGATATCCTGAGGTGGGAGGGAGAGGAGGCAGAGGTCGTGGTACATATTGGTACCGCTGACATAGGTAGGAAGACAGAAGGGGTCATGGAAAGAGAATATAGGGAGTTAGCTAGACAGTTGGGAAGGAGGAACGCAAAGGTAGTAATCTCAGGATTGCTGCCTGTGCCACGGGAAAGTGAGATGGAGGATGAATGTGTGGCTGAGGGACTGGAGCGGGGGGCAGGGATTCAGGTTCCATGATCATTGGGACCTCTTTAGGGGAAGGTGTGACCTGTACAAAAAAGACGGGTGGCACTTGAATCCCAGGGGGACCAATATCCTGGCAGGAAGGTTGGCTAAGGCTAATGGGGAGACTTTAAACTAGAAAGGTTGGGTGGAGGGAATCGTGATGAGGTGACTGAGAGTGAGGAGGTTAGCTCGCAAATAGAGAAGGATTGTAGACAGTGTAGGAGGATGAATAGACGGGTGATGGAGAAGGGGAGAGCTCAGACCAAAGGTTTGAGATGTGTCTATTTTAACGCCAGGCGTGTAGTGAATAAAGTGGATGAGCTCAGAGTGTGGATCAATGCTTGGAAGTGTGATGTGGTGGCCATTACAGAGACTTGGGGACAGGGACAGGACTGGATACTTCAGGTGCTGGGTTTCAGGTGTTTCAGAAAGGACAGTGAGTGAGGCAAAAGATGGGGGGGAGTGGCACTGCTGATCAGGGATAGTGTCACAGCTGTCGAGAAGGTGGAAGCCATGGAGGGATTGTCTACAGAGTCTCTGTGGGTGGAAGTTTGGAGCAGGAAGGGGTCGATAACTTAGCTGGGTGTTTTCTACAGGGCGCCCAATAGTAACAGGGATGTTGAGGAGCAGAAAGGGAAACAGATCCTGGGGAGATGTAGGAATAACAGGGTTGTCATGATGGGAGACTTTAATTTCCCAAACATCGATTGGAATATCCATCGGGTAAGGGGTTTGGATGGGGAGGAGTTTGTTAGGTGTGTTCAGGAGGGTTTCCTGACACAGCATGTGGATAAGCCTACAAGAGGAGAGGCTGTACTCGATCTGGTACTGGCTAATGAGCCTGGACAGGTGTCGGATCTCTCAATGGGGGAGCATCTTGGGGATAGTGATCATAACTCTATCTCCTTTACGCTAGCATTGGAAAGAGATAGGATCAGGCAAGCTTGGAAAGTGTTTATCATAGAAGAATCATAGAATCCCTCCAGTGCAGAAGGAGGCCATTCGGCCCATCGAGTCTGCACCGACCACAATCCCACCCAGGCCCTACTCCCACATATTTTACCCGCTAATCCCTCTAACCTACGCATCTCAGGACTCTAAGGGGCAATTTTTAACCTGGCCAATCAACCTAACCCGCACATCTTTGGACTGTGGGAGGAAACCGGAGCACCCGGAGGAAACCCACGCAGACACGAGGAGAATGTGCAAACTCCACACAGACAGTGACCTGAGCCGGGAATCAAACCCGGGACCCTGGAGCTGTGAAGCAGCAGTGCTAACCACTGTGCTACCGTGCCGCCCATCTGGAGTAAGGGGAAATATGAAGCCATCAGGCAGGAAATTAGAGGCGTAAATTGGAAGGAGGCATTCTCGAGGAAAAGTACTGAAGTAAGGTGGCAGATTTTCAAGGAATGTTTGCCTGGAGTTCTGCATGACAACGTTCCGATGAGACAGGGAGGTGTTGGTAGGTTATGGGAACCGTGGTGCACAAAAGCTGCGCTGAACCTAGTCAAAAAGAAAAGGAAAGCGTACAAAAGGTTCAGAGAGCTCGGCGATGATAGGGATCAAGATGAGTATACGGCTTGGAGGAAGGGACTTAAGAAAGAAATTAGGAGAGCCAGAAGGGGTCACAAGAAGGCCTTGGCAGGTAAGATTAAGGAGAACCCTAAGGCGTTCTATAAATATGTGAAGAGTAAAAGGATGAGATGTGAAGGAATAGGACCTATAAAAGGTGAAGGTGAGTAAGTCTGTACAGAACCGGAAGAAATAGCAGAGGTGCTTAATGAATATTTTACCTCGGTATTCACGGTGGAAAAAGGTTGTACTACAGGATTGAGGAGGACTGAAAAGATTGAGTATGTGGACATTAAGAAAGAGGATGTGTTGGAAATTTTGAATAGCATCAAGTTAGATAAGTCACCGGGATCGGATGGGATGTACCCCAGGTTACTGTGGGAGGCGAGGGAAGAGATTGCAGAGCCTCTGGTGATGATCTTTGCGTCAGCGATGGAGACGGGAGAGGTTCCGGAGGATTGGAGGATTGTGGATGTGGTTCCTATATTCAAGAAAGGGAATAGGAATAGCCCAGGAAATTACCGACCGGTGAGTCTAACCTCAGTGGTTGGTACGTTGATGGAGAAGATCCTGAGGGACAGGATTTATGAACATTTAGAGAAGTTTAGTATGCTCAAAAGTAGTCAGCACGGCTTTGTCAAAGGCAAATCGTGCCTTACGAGCCTGGTGGAGTTCTTTGAAAACGTGACTAAACACATTGACGAAGGAAAAGAGGTAGATGTGGTTTATATGGACTTCAGCAAGGCATTCGATAAGGTCCCCCATGCAAGACTTCTCGAGAAAATGAGAGGGCATGGGATCCAAGGGGCTGTTGCCTTGTGGATCCAGAACTGGCTTGCCTGCAGAAGGCAGAGAGTGGTTGTAGATGGGTCTTTTTCTGAATGGAGGTCGGTCACCAGTGGAGTTCCCCAGGGATCTGTTCTGGGACCCTTGCTGTTTGTCATTTTCATAAATGACCTGGATGAGGAAGTGGAGGGATGGGTTGGTAAGTTTGCCGACGACATGAACGTTGGTGGTGTTGTGGATAGGTTGGAGGGATGTCAGAAGCTGCAGCGTGACATAGATAGGATGCAAGACTGGGCGGGGAAGTGGCAGATGGACTTCAACCCGGATAAATGTGTAGTGGTCCATTTTGGCAGGTTAAATGGGATGAAGGAGTATAATATCAAGGGTAAGACTCTTAGCAGTGTAGAGGATCAGAAGGACTTTGGGGTCTGGGTCCATAGGACTCTTAAATCGGCCTCGCAGGTGGAGGAGGTGTTTAAGAAGGCGTATGGTGTGCTGGCCTTCATCAATTGAGGGAATGAGTTTAGGAGTCGGGAGATCATGATGCAGCTTTATAAGAGCCTCGTCAGACCCCACTTGGAGGACTGTGCTCAGTTCTGGTCGCCTCATTACAAGAGGGATGTGGAAATGATTGAAAGGGTGCAGAGAAGATTTACAAGGATGTTGCCTGGATTGGTTGGCATGCCTTATGAGGATAGGCTGAGGGAGCTCGGTCTTTTCTCCTTGGAGAGACAAAGGATGAGAGGTGACCTGATAGAGGTGTACAAGATGTTGAGAGGTATAGATCGGGTGGATTCTCGGAGCCATTTTCCCAAGGTTGAAATGGCTGCTACGAGAGGACACAGGTTTAAGGTGCTGGGGAGTAGGTACAGAGGAGATGTCAGGGGTACGTTTTTCACTCAGAGGGTGGTGGGTGAGTGGAATCGGCTGCCGTCAGTGGTGGTGGAGGCAAACTCAATCGGGTCTTTTAAGAGACTTCTGGATAGTACATGAGACTTAATAAGATTGAGGGTTATAGGTAAGCCTATATATAAGCCTAGGTAGGTAGGGACATGACCGGCGCAACTTGTGGGCCAAAGGGCCTGTTTGTGCTGTATTTTTTCTATGTTCTATGTTCTAAACACACAGTAGTTGCCGCAGTTACTTGAACACATTTAACTTTAACCCTCTTTAACTCTCGATTAAATTTAACTCATACTTAACTCTAACTTTAAGTATTTTTGATGGAAGCAAATACTACCCAATTGAGTGAATTGGCCAGGCTCGCTCTCCGGTCTGAATCTCCCTCGTGGTTTCTTTGTCTTTCTCTCAAGATGTCTCCAGAGCACAAATTCCAAATGTGATTCTTGAGTTTCTGCTGAGGACAAAACTAAAACTTCCCAGAAAGTTCTCTGGCACTCAGCCAATGATACCACCAGAATGTGATCACAATGTTCAATTATAGTCACTGGACTTACTCATAAACAACTCCCAAATGTTTGTACCAAGCTGTGTGTAATTTGCATAGCTTCACCATGTATGGTAAGAATGGCTCCAGCACGTCTGGCATCAGTTCAAACAACATCCTTATCTGGTCAACACAGGATGTGTCAGGTCACATCATCCAGGACAGGTCATGACTTGCTGCTGCCTTCTCTGACCTGCATCTGTGTTAAACACAACTTGACAAAAAATCCCAGCATGCTTGATTCTCATTGTCACTGTTATCCTCACTGTTGCTGTTGGCCACTCAGCCACAGTCCCTCCTCTGGATTCTGGAGCCTGAAGCGAGTTGGATCACAAACCATGACCACGTTTCCTCTCACAGGTAAGTATTCAAATTTCAGTCAAACTATCAACATATTATTACATCCTTACAATTAACCAACTTCTCACCTACGTAACATCAATTCCATATTCAATAGTTATGTTATCATCATTTTCCATTTCACAAATTGAATCACAAATAACATCAAATAATTTAAAGTCCTGAATATTATTAACACTGCAACATGAGACAGGAGACAAATCCATGGATGAATGTGTACATTGTTTCCCCATTTCCATATATCATCCCAGCAAGTGTTCCCCTTGTTATCTTTCATTTCCTCATCAATTCTCTATGTTTCTTGTGTTAATCTTTACATATGTTTTAAACACTTCTCCTGGTTATTGTCTTAATTTTTCAATTCAGCATCTAATTTCAGGACAGCTGCAAACATCTTTTGTGGATATTTGCTCTCAGTATCCCTCAAGTTTGCAATGACATTAATTGTAACTCGTTCTCTAACATGTCCGTCAATGAGGTGAATGTGTTCAATCCTTGCTGAAACAGCAGGTGGGGTGATGGATAGGGTACATTTCTGTACTGTAATGTATCTCTGCTTCATTACTGTGTGCACAGTCTGTTCCATCTCCCACATACCCACTGTTACACACATCCTCTCACTTATCTCCAACTCCCAATTACAATTAACCTACTAGTATTCCCCGATCTAAATCCACATTCAGTTCTGTCAGTCTCACAGATGGGGTAGGGACATATCACTATCTGGTCGGGTTTTGACACCGCACTAATCCAGATCCTATCAGCTCTCCATTCTTTTCACTGTTGAAGACTTTTTTAACCACAGTGAACCGAGGGGAGCAGAACCTCCTCGGGCTGAAAGACTCACTGAATGTCTATAGTGAATATTACATGTATCTCAGTTGTACTGAAGCACCTCGCAGTGCTGCTTTTTCTATGTAGACAACCTTTAAAATACCTTTACAACATTTGTAAACCATTGTAAAATGTCCGAAACATTTACTTGGTTGTGTTGAAGCACCTCAGAGTGTTACATGATCTTTGTAATAAGCCCGAATATTCTTGCTTCTTGTGTGATGGTCATTCTGTATTGTTTATAATGTTCTCACAGATTTATCCATAAAGGATATCTTTGGAAATAGAATACTACAGAATCCCTTCATCTGGGTTCCTGGTTGTTCCTATCCAGGGGCGGAACCAGCCAGAATACAGGGTCAACCAGACTGGGGGTCACACACACCTTTACCAATCTCACCCCGAATTGAGAATGTCAGAATCACACACACACTTTTCCAACCAATCCCCGAGTGGAGAATGTCAGAATCACACACACACACACACACTTTACCACTCCACCCCCGAGTGGAGAATGTCAGAATCACACACACACACACTTTACCACTCCACCCCCGAGTGGAGAATGTCAGAGTCCCACACACGCGCACACACGCACATCTTTATCACTCTACCCCCTAGTGGAGAACGTCAGAATCACACACGCAAACACAAACACACACACACATCTTTACCACTCTACCCCCTAGTAGAGAATGTCAGAATCACACACACAGCTTTACCACTCTACCCCCTAGTGGAGAATGTCAGAATCACACACATACTTACCAAGTGACCCCTCAAGGAAAATGTCAGAATCACAAACAAACTGTTACGAATCTACCCCCTCGTGCAGAATGCCAGAATCACAAACACAACTTCACCAGGTTTTTATTCCTTTGTGGAACATGGTCATCGCTGGCAGGCAAGCATCAATTGCCCATCCCTAGTTGACCTTGGAGGGGAGTTGAGCGTCAATCACATTGTTGTGGTTTTGGAATCACAAGTAGGCCAGACCAGTTGAGGACAGCAGATTTCTTTTCCTACAGGACATTAATGAACAAGATGTGTTTTTTCCAACAATCGACAACGCTTCCATGATAATCAGTAGATTCTTAAATCCAGCTATATTTAATTAAATTCAAATTCCATTAGCTGCCATGGCAGGATTCAAACCCAGGTCCCAGAACATTAGCTGAGTCTCTGGATTAATAATCAAGTGATAATACCATTAGGCCATCGCCTCCGCTTTATAATAGATGCAGAGAGTGAAACACTGAGAGTTGAGATAGAACAAAGAACAAAACAGCACAGGAACAGGCCCTTCGGCCCTCCAAGCCCGCGCCGCTCCCCGGTCCAGGATTGAATCCTGAATCCAGGATCCCCGCCCAATTTTCCAGCCTATCTGCATCCTAATATCCTATCCACCGAGCTGTCCCTCACAGCTACGATGCTTAGATCAATGTGGATGTTTAGTAAAGTGGGGAGGGTTCGGGTTAATTCTGTCCCTTGCTACCTCCACACGTCCAGTGGGGGCAGGTTTCTGCAGGACATCTCGGCCTTTTGGCTAAGATCAAGTGTAGAATGGATCGGGTGCTGCGCTTGGTTGAGGCCATGAAGTTACATTTAAGCTTCATTTTCATATGAAGCAATTTTTAAAAGTGGCCTCTCGGCCTTTTGGCCTAGATGCAAATGAGATCATGGCTTGGAGGAGGAAACCTCCCCCTCCTCCAATCAGCTTGGCTCATGTAGATCAGGCCCAAGACAGGGTAAAGGGTCGCTTTCCCTGTCTTGTCAGCTTGGATCGGAAATGTCTCAACTTGTTGAGACTCTGAATTGGACCTGATTTGATTGAATTGGAAAAGTATAAAAAATTAGAGTTCAGAAACCAAAAGAGAAAATGCTGGAAAATCTCAGCATCTGTAAGGAGAGAAAAGAGCTGACGTTTCGAGCCCAGATGACCCTATATCAGGTTCAGACTGTGTATACCTCCTGTACATCCAGATTATCCACACCTCCTGTACACCCAGATTGAGTACATATCCTGTGCACCCATTCTTTGTACACCTCCTCTGAACCCAGACTGTGTACACCCCTTGTAAATCCAGACTGTGAACACCTTATGTATACCGAGACTGTGTCTACCTGCTGTACACCCAGACGGTGTATCCCTCCTGTACACTCAAACTATGTCCATCTCCTGTGCACGCAGACTGTGTATCCCTCCTGGAGACCCAGATGGTGTACACCTCCTGTACAACAAGTTTGTGTACACCTCCTCTGCACCGAGCACTGTGTACACCTCCTGTACACCCAGACATTGTACACCTCCTGTACACCCAGTCTGTTGACCCATTCTGGGAACTGACTGTGCACACCACCTGCACATCCAGACTGTGTACAACTCCTGTATACCCAGATTGTGTACACCTCCTGTACAACAAGTTTGTGTACACCTCCTCTGCACCTAGCACTGTGTACACCTCCTGTTCACCCAGACATTGTACAGCTCCTGTACAGCCAGACGCTGTACACCTCCTGTACACCAAGATCTACACCAGCGGCGGCTCCACCCAGGCCCGCGCCTGGGCTTCCGTGCTCACCGCAGCGGCCCTCCTACTCGTCGCAGCGTCGCCCCCGTGGGCTCTCCAGTGCTGCTTCAGATTCGGGGACCTGAACCCGACTCCCTTTCGATCGGCTGAGGGCAACGGAGGCCATCGCCCATCCCTTCGGAATGGCGTTCGCCGATCTCTTCGGACCGACTGACCTATGTTCAACTGCTGTTCCTCCTGTGAACCCAGACTGTGTACACCTCCTGTACACCCAGACTGTGTACCTTTCTGTGAACCCAGATTGTGTACACCTCCTGTACATCCAGACTGTGTACAGTTCCTGTACACCCAGACTGTATACACCACCTGTGCACCCAGACTTTGTACACCTCCCGTGAACCCAGACTCGGTAAACCCCTTGTAAATCCAGACTGTGTCCATCTCCTGTGAACCCAGATTGTGTACACCACCTGTACAACAATACTGTGTACACCTCCTGTACACCCAGATTTTGTACACATTCTGCACATCCAGAATGTGAACCCATCCTGGAAACTCAGACTGTGTACAACTCCTGTACATCCAGACTGTAAAACTCCTGTGTACCCAGATTGAGTACACCTCTTGTACAACAAGGTTGTGTACACCTCCTCTACACCCAGACTGTGTACACCTCCTGTCCACCCAGACATTGTACACCTCCTGTATACCTAGACTGCGTACACCACTGTTACACACAGACTGTGTACACATCCTGTGAACCCAGACTGTGTACTCTCCTGTGAACTCAGACTGTGTACACCTCCTTTACATCCAGGCTGTGTACACCTCTTGTACACTCAGTCTTTGTACACTTCCTGTGAACCAAGACTGTGTAGGCCCCTTGTAAATCCAGACTGTGTACACCTCCTGTACACACAGATTGTGTATTCCTCCTGTGCACCCAGACTGTGTACACACACTCTAGACCCAGATTATGTACACCACCTGTACACCCAAACTGTGTAAACCTCCTGTACATCCAGACTGTATACACACTCTGTACACTGAGATTGTGCACACCTGTGAGACACTCAGACGATGTACACCTCCTGTAGAAGCAGAATGTGTACAACTCCTGTGCACCCAGACTGTGTACCCCTCCTATGAACCCAGATTTACTGGTTTCAAGGTGGTCACACCTTTCTTCCTTACTGTCTGATCATTCTCCAACAGGCAAAGATTGACATTTTTGACCTTGTAACCTTCCCCGCCCATGTTTAACTCTGTGTTGTACAAAGCTCAGTGCTGCTGCTGTAACTGTGGTGACCACCCCACTTCCTCCCAGACTCTCTTTCCTCTCTCATTCAAAGTTTCCTGGTTTGAGGCTCTGAGTCTCGGAGGAGGAGACACAGTCTCCGTCCCTTCCAGCTCTCACATCTCGATGTATCTGCAACTAGGAGATGGAGACGGGCGCCTTGTTACTGCTCTTTGGTGAGTCCTGCACCCGGCCTCTGTGCAACACTGTCGTACGTCTGGTCTGTGTGGTATCTGCGTGGGTGAATGGCAGAGGGGAGAGTGGGAATGAACCCGGGAGGTGTCTGATCTCAGTTAGCTCCAGGGATTAAAGCTAGTTTGGGATGGAGTGTGTTGGGGTGGATGGTGAGGGTGGAGATTTGCCTGTGTTGGATTCACTTTGAGTCACGTTGAGGGCAGTGATCCTGGAGTCAGTTTGCTGGACAGCTTTGGGATTTCAGTGAGAGTTGCTGATCAGGATCCCCCCTGATCCCCTTGTTAAATAGGGAGTGGATCCCCCCAGAGATCCCCGGAGATCCACGGTGTCGAGGTTAGGTGTTTGCACCTTCTGAAATCAGAGCGTTTACCGTTAACCTGGGCTGAAATGGCTGCTATGAGAGGACACAGGTTTAAGGTGCTGGGGAGTAGGTACAGAGGAGATGTCAGGGGTAAGTTTTTCACTCAGAGGGTGGTGGGTGAGTGGAATCGGCTGCCGTCAATGGTGGCGGAGGCAAACTCGATAGGTTATTTTAAGAGACTTCTGGATGAGTACATGGGACTTAATAGGATTGAGGGTTATAGGTAAGCCTATACATAGGCCTAGGTAGGTAGGGACATGACCGGCGCAACTTGTGGGCCGAAGGGCCTGTTTGTGCTGTAGTTTTTCTATGTTCTATGTTCTATGAGCTCGAATACTGACTGTGTCCATTTGAACAAGGAGAGCAGTGAGAAGCTGCTGCCTTGGGAACAGGTTCCAGGCTGATTCACTGATTGACTGTGAGGCAGAGTGAATTTTACTGAAATGGAGAGATCCCAGGGGCTGTTTCTGTCTGATAGGGTCTGTCCCACCATTTAAACCGATGGAAAAGACAGAATCGACACTCAGTAGATATTCCAGTGAATATATCTTTCACGAGTTTCAATCTGACCCTCTGCTTCCTGCTGTCTGAGTTCCTCTTTCTGTGAACTGAACCTCTTGCAAGTTGTAACCACTGCTTTCCGTTATAACACCTCGCTGCTATTAATATTCCCCTCAGCGCTGGACATTCTCCATGGCAACTCATTTTATCTTCATCTCAATTCAGTATTGCAACTGAATTTGAAGCGTTTTGTTATGATTATGTGTGAATGTGTGTGAGAGAGACTGTGTGAGAGAGGGAGTGTGTGTGTGAGATTCTGTGTGTGATCGAGAGTGTGTGTGTGTGAGAGAGACTGTGTGAGAACGTGTATCTATGCAAGAGTGTGTGCTTGTGTGAGAACGTGTGAGAGATAGAGTTTGTGAGAAATAGTGCGTACGAGAGAGGGAGTGTGTGTGTGAAAGAGAGTGTGTGTGAGTGAGAGAGTGTGTGAGTGAGAGAGAGTGCTTATGAGAGACTGTGTTTGTGAGAAATGGAGTGTATGAGAGCTTGTGTGTGTGTGGGAGACACTGTGTGTGTGTGTGTGAGAGAGAGAGAGAGTGATAGAGTTGCTATCGCTGTCATCTTAACTCCACGTCCTTGCTCTCTCTATCTCTGCTTCAATCTCTCTTTTTGTCCCTCTCTTTATCTCTCTAACTCTCTCTCTCTCTATCTCTATGTTTGTCTCTCTGCCTTGATCTCTCTCTCTTTGCATATCTCTCTCATTCTCTCTCTGTCTCTATGACTGTATCTCTCTGTACCTCCCTGTCTCTCCCTCTCTGTCTCTCGAGTCCCCACCCCAAGGAACCACTGCTCACTTTAGCTACTTGAATGCTTTTTATTGACCTTTTGAATAATTTCCTGTCTGTTTCTCAGACTGTTTTCTGGGGCTCGAATCCTCAGCACATCGTGATGATGCAATGTACCTGCTCATTAACATATTCTGAGCTTTGTGTGGGATATTTAGGGACTAATTTTGATTTGAAATAGATTGAATTTAATTGGATGAGTGCACCTATGGGTGTGGATGGATAAATGAGTGCAGGGAGTTGCAGTCTGTAGATCCACTCCCATTGGTGGTCATTTATCCAAGAATTAATTACTGAATTTGTTCAAAATATTCAGTAGATATTCTCACAATGTCTATTCTCTCAGTGTATTTAAACACATCTTCCCTGATCCATTGCTTTCTCTGTCAAGGGTTAACTTTATATTTGTCCCCAGTGATGTGTTTCTGAGCTGAAACCACAGGTTTCCGTTACAAACACTGACTGTGACTAAAATACACCCAGATTGATTTGGAAATCTATTGATATTTAATTTTCTTCCACAATTGGTTCAATGTGATGTCTCTGAGAGTTTGTAAACTATTTTCTGTTCCCCTGAATTGACACAATATCCAGTTCTCATTATTTAGACGGCACTCTCTCCTGTAGTCTCCTGGAATTGGTCACATCATTGAGATTGAGATCTGTGTCGAGAGTGGAGACTAATGTCCTTCAGTAAACACATCACAGCAGCTGCTGTTTGTGGTCAACATTTCATCATCTCACCCTCGTTTTGTTCAGTTTAACAGCCAAAAGTGTGAATCCATTCCATAATGGTGCTCCCAGAGAGAGACAGACACACTGACACAGACAGACAGACTGAGAGACACACAGACAGGGAGGGACAGACAGAGATAAGGAGACAGACACACACACACGCACACACAAAGACCGCAACAAAGACACACAGATAGACACAGACACACACTGAGACTACCACAAAGAAACACAGAAACACAGGGGCAAATATGCAGAGACTGCCACAAAGACAGGGACAGGCACATGCACAGAGAGAGAGGCAGATATACATACAGACAGACACAGACACAGATACAGACACAGAGACAGACAGAGACACAGAGAAGGACAACACACACACACAGATACAAACACAGAGACACAGACAGATGCACAGAGTGAGACAAATACAGCAAAAAACACTCAGGCTAGAAAGCAGGAACAGATAGAGACAGACACACACAGACAGACAGACTGACACAGACATTCAGAGGCAGACACATCCAAAGAAACTGCACTAAGACACACAGAAACAGAGAAATACACACACAGACTACCACACAGACAGACCGATACACATCGACAGACACACACACACAGACAGAGACAGGCACAGACACACAGAGATGAGCAAGCAGATAGTCAGAGACAGACACATAGACATAGACAGGGCAGACACAAAAATATGAGAGATATAGGGAAGAAACTTTCTCCTTAGTGGAGGGGTCAGTAACCAGGGTGATAGATTTAAGGTAAGGGGCAGAAGATTAAGGGGGAATTTGAGGAGAAACCATTTCATCCAGAGGGTGGAGGGAATCTGGAATTCGCTGAGAGGGAGTGTGTGTGAGAGAGAGTGTGTGTGTGTGAGAGCGTGTGAGAGAGAGAGAGTGTGACAAAACCTGTGCGCTGGGGCCTGAAAGGTGGTTAGAGGCGGGAACTATCATAACAATTAAGAAGTGTTTAGATGAGCACTTGCAACACCATCGCAGACACGGCTACTCAGCAAGTGCTGGAAAATATGATTGCAGTTGATAGGTGTTTGATGGCCAGCGCAGACACGATGGGCTGAAAGGCCTCTTTTTGTGCTGGAAAACGCTCAGACTCTAATTGTTCTGTCACCCAATCTGTTTGTGCATCTCAGCTCCAGATCTAATATACATTTCATTTAGAAATAACCTCTCAATCTGAGATTGAAAATGAACAATTTTCCAAAGGAACAATTGTAATTTGCAGCGGAGAGTTCCAATCTGAGAGCGCCACTTTCCTGTGGAGAAACGTTTCTGAGCTTCACTCCTGAAGGTGCTGACCCCAGAGTCTTGTATCTGCCTCTGAGCCCCACACTCCAGAGCTGGAATCGTTGGGCTTGTTCTCTTTGTGTTTCCCACAGGTCTCTGAGCGGAAGGGTCTGTGAGCAGGGTGGTGAAAAAGGCATTTGGGACACTTTCATTTATCAATGGAGGCATAGATTACAAAAGCAGGGAAGTCATGTTGGAGCTTTATAGAACTTTGGTGAGGCCACAGCTCGAGTACTGTGTGCAGTTCTGGTCACCACATTATACGAATGATGTGATTGCAATGGAGGGGGTGCAGAGAGATTCACCAGGATGCTGCCCTAGGATGGAACATTTCATTTATGAACAGATGTTGAGTAGGCTTGGGTTGTTTTCATTGGAGCAGAGAAGACTGAGGTGTGACCTGATCAAGGTGTACAAGATTATCAGGGGTGTGGACAGAGTGGACAGGGAGCACCTGTTCCCTTTAGTTGAAGGGTCATTCAGAAGGCCCCCCCAGACCTCACCAACGACTACTTTCTCAGAAGATGAAGAAATTTGGCAAGTCAGCTACGACTCTCACCAACTTTCACAGATGCACCATAGAAAGTATTACTTCTGGTTGTTTCATAGTTTGGTATGGCTCCTGCTCTGCCCAAGACCGCAAGAAACTCCAAACAGTCGTGAATGTAGCCCAATCCATCACGCAAACCAGCCTCCAATCCATTGACTCTGTCCAGAGTTCCCACTGCCTCAGCAAAGCAGCCAGCATAATCAAGGACCCCACGCACACTTAACACTCTCTCTTCCAACTTCTTTCGTCAGAAAAAGTACCGACCGACTCAAGAACAGCTTCTTCCCTGCTACTGTCGGACATTTGAATTGACCTACCTCGCATTAAGTTGATCTTTCTCTGCACCCTAGCTATGACTGTAACACTACATCCCGCACTCCAAAGGGGGACATGAGAGGGACACATTTCTATTCACACAGCCAGTTGTTGTGATCTGGAATGATGCCTAAAATGTCGACAGAAGCGGCTTCGACAGAAACACTCGAAACAAAATCAGATCATTACCTACCTGGAGAAAAGATTGGATATTGGGAAAGTGGGGGGAGTGGGTTTAATTACAAAGACCCTCAAACGATCGGAGATGGGAGTTCACTGTGAGGAAAGACCCTCTTTGGGGAATATTGTAACAAGCTGTGATTCTGGAATTCTGGGAAAGGTCTCGGTTTTCATTTCACTCATTCATATTCTCTCGTTTCAGCGGCTTTTGCTGTTCAGGAGAGATTCTCTCAAAGTAAGTGACCACATTTCTCGCTAATATCATGACATTGAATTATTAATTCCTATTGTGTTAAACCAATCGGTTTGTTTTTTTGGTATGGTGATGGGTTTGATTGTTGTAACCCATTGTGTTGTAACACTGACGCTGGTGCCGTGGGCCTAGATTGTTAATGCCATGGGAAATGCCTTATTCGTGTTGTTGGCGCTCCATCCATTAACACACTCTGGGGAAGATAATTCAGGAACAATCCGGCATTCCCACTGGCCACAGCCAATGTTCTATTGAATGGGAACATTCATTCCAAATTTGCAGTTACAAATCTGAATGTTTCTGAGGATATTCAACGTTGCCAATGGACGTCCTTGTGTCTGTTCTGCTGTCCAGTTGGAGTGTGAGAGATCTAAATCTTCTCTAATTTCACACACCCTGATGACCTTTCCTCTAACAATATAAAATAACAAAAACCTTTCACCCCCGAGTCTGCAATTTACAACCGACCGAACCTCAGCTGTGATTGAGGAATGTTTGAGCTGATCGAGACTGCTCCTCGAGTGAGGAATTTCTTGCCAGCATCGCCCTTGAAAGGGTGATTTCTAATTCTGAGATTTTGCTGACTGTTTCTCCAGGATGAGATGAAAGAACACAGAGTCTCCCAGAATGCTGCATCAAGTAATTAATTTTCCTCAAACAATTCCATTTCACCCTTTTCTCTTCCACACTCAGCACTGTCCATGCAGACTGTTGTCAGAATTCACCCCATTGGACCCTGGAATCATTCTAATGCATCACTCCAGCTGGGGTCCAATCTCAGAAACATCTGTCCTGGTCCACCTACCCCTGCCCTCCAGACGTCTGGAGCTTTCAGTGTCGACCTGTCTCTCTGTCACCCGCCTCTCCCACCCCATCCAAAAGCAATGATCTCCCTCTCTGTTCCTGAAAAGGAGACACAATTATCCACCCGACACTAGTGCCATCCTCACAGAAACAACATTTCATTGATATAGCACCTGCAACGCGTTAACCCCTCACAGGGCGTGTCAAAGGGATCCATAATCCATTGAACCCTGAGTGGAGATGTGAGTGTAGACGACCCAAATCTGTGTGGAGGGAGGGAAGTGTTTAGGAGTGTCATTGAGGGGGGAGAGAGAGAGACAGGCAGAGAGGATTAGGGAGGGGATTCCAGAGCTCAGGCCTCCAGGGAGCTGAAGGAGCCCATTGTGGAGCGATGGAAAGTGGGGGAGAGTTCCCGAGGCAGCAATTATCCGGGTATAGAGATATCAGAGGGTTCATAATCTAGAGGATCACACACAGATAGAGAGGAGTCGAGGACCATGGAGGGTTTGGAGAAGATATATACTATTAATATGGACAACAATAGCAGATGCATAGGAAGGCCATCCACACCCACTTTCCCTCCGGGTCTCACACAAACCCAAACGCCAAATATGTTGGTGCTTCTTCAATAATCTCTGGGTCCAGACGGGGCTTCCATTGGCTTTCCATTTAACAACACTCCATGGGCAGCCTCACATCAGAGAGGATCACCACCAGATTCACAAAGGGCAATGAGAGAGGGACAATAATTGTCAGGCTTGTCAGAGACACTCACCTCTGGAATGAGCCAATATGTTGACTTCACAATTTGAAAAATAATTTTACAACACTAGTTCTAACATTCCACTCAACTTCAGAACACAGGCAGAAGATGAAGGATTCTCTCACTGGGCTGTTTTGGGGTGTTACCAGTTTCTGAAACTATCTTCCAAATGTTCATTCGCTTGGAATCAATTCCCAACTGTGTGTGTGTGGAACCTCAGTTCAGGATGTGAGCGCTGTCCCTCCACACAGATCAATGGATGGTGTTTGTATTAACAATGGCTGGACATGAGATTCCTCCGATCCATCTCTAATTGTTCTGTCTGTTTGTTTCCCCACAGAGCAGCTAATAAAGCCACGGATATCCGAGTGAACCCACTGGGGTGTATGTTGTGGGAGAGTCACCATCACCTGCACCGCGTTTGGAGATAATCGAGATAAAACCTTCCATTTTTACAAAGGCGACCAACGTCTGACCTCCAGTGGAATTGACACAAAGGACAACATTGGAACATTCCGGAACACTGGTAGAAGCAGTGAGGGGCCATACCAATGTCAATATGAGATTTCCATCAGGAATAGGCAGCTCATATCCCCAATGAGCGAGACTGTGACAGTGATTACAGCAGGTAAGTCACAGGGAGCAGAGATTGTTAAATATGTTGATTCAATGGGCTGGGTGTGTTTATAAATTCATCTTCAATTCCCCACCACAAAACTGAACGGCCAGTGCTAGGAGAGAGCAGCAGATCCGAGTGAGAGTCCATTTCATCAGTGCTAGGAGGGAGCAGCAGATCCGAGTGAGTGTCCATTTCATCAGTGCTAGGAGGGAGCAGCAGATCCGAGTGAGTGTCCATTTCATCAGTGCTAGGAGAGAGCAGCAGATCCGAGTGAGTGTCCATTTCATTGCTCAATGAGTGATGACAGAATGGGTCATGAATTCACCCAGTAGGAGGAGGGTGTGAGGAATCACTCAGCTGCTGATGTATCCTTTCACTGGGGGGAGGAAGCGAGAATTCTCAGGTGATATCAATGTCTTTGGGTCTTGGGCGTTTATGACATGTTGTCCTCAAGGACCTTACACTGACTATTGTGATTGCACGTCACAGAATATCCAAATCCCTTCCAGCAGCCCCCACGGGGTGGTTTATACTGAGGGAGTATTGCACTGTTGGAGGGAGATGTATATGCACTCAGACTTGAGCTCCATAACCAGGCTAACACTGCCCCGATGCCAGTACTGAGGGAGTGCTGCACTGTCGGGGGTAGATGTATATACTCTTGGATTTGAGCTCCATAATCCAGGCTGCCACTCCCCCCGGTGCCAATACTGAGGGAGTGCTGCACTGTCGGCATTTGATGTATATTCTCTCAAAGATAATAATCTATGTACTCTAGCCGTACCTTTGCAACAAAAAGCAGTGTAACCTACACAGTAACCAGTGCAAACAGGGAAGGAGAAATGGAATTCGTCAGCGTCAAGTCTTCTGCTGCAGACATACATTCCGTCACCTTCACCATCAAGAATATTGATCACTCTAATATAGGAACTTATACCTGTCGGTATGAAGCGGATGTGAATGGAAGGAACTTAACCTCGGGTGATAGTGACCCTGTAAACATTACTGTGAGAAGTGAGTGTCAATATATCCATCTGATTTTCGTAAAACAGTTTCCCTGTTTCACTTCCAATCTCTGACCTTTCCTGGTTACACTAACTAGCGCACTTAACAGTTCAAACTGCCCTGACAGGGTGAACAAATTATTCCCTCCATCCATGTACAATATTCAGCGGCATTGCATTCTGAAGAGCTAAACAGATGGCTGGACCTTTGATGTGGACCACAGCCACACCAATGAGCATTGAGAATTAATGTACACTGGGTCACCGCAGCTCTGATTGGTGGAACTTCTGCCCAGTTTTTGACACAGGGTCAACATTTCATGGATGACTTCATGAGTTACGGCCAAAAATTAGGTTATTGATCGATTGAAATTGAGCTCCCAACTTCAAAATCTGGAATTAAATGGTGGCCATTTTTGGAAAAACCCACCTGCTTCATTAATGTCCTTGAGGGAAGGAAATCTGCCATCCTTACCTGGTCTGGCCTACGTGTGACTAACGGCTGTCTCTTAAATATCCAATGAAATGGTCTCGTGAGACACTCATTTCAAAGGGCAATTAGGATGAGCAAAAAACGCTCACATCGTATGTTGGAATTAAACATATCCAGTGACATATAACCCCTTTATTAGTTACACCATATAACACTTGACAAAACACGAATGAGTTAACTGCGAATTTCAAAGATGTTCAAAGAATTTCAAACCTCCTCCTGTGTCCCATTTTAAATAGTACCATTTGCTGTGTATTCAAAACCCTGGAACTCCCTCCCTAACAGCACTGTGGGTGTACCTACACCACACGGGACTGACTGATGTCCAATAACAATCCTGGAACTCCCTCCCTAACAGCACTGTGGGTGTACCTACACCACATGGGATTGCAGTGGGTTCAAGATGGCAGCTCACACATGATATTCTCAAGGGGCAATTAGGGATGGGCAATAAATGCTGGTCCTTGCCAGCGACACCCACATTCTGTGAATGAATAGAAAGATATATACTTTCTCCTTCTGCCAAAAAAACCCACTCACTTCATAATCACCTGCATCGAATTTAATCTGTTGTATTTTCTCCCCATTTCCTCACCGTGTCCTCTTCATGTGTGTTACACAGAAACATAGAAACATATAAACTAGAAGCAGGAGTAAACCTTCCTGCCCTTCGAGCCGACTCCGCCATTCCTTATGATCATGGCTGACCATCAAATCCTGATCCCCATTTCTTCCCATATCTTTGCTCATTATCATATCAACATCATTTTTTTTCAACAATGTAACTCCCCCTCCTTTTCCTTCTGTCTGTCCTTCCTTAACACTGAATAGCCCTCAATGTTTAGTTTCCATTCCTGGTCACCTTGGAGCCACATCTTCGTAATGCCAACTATATCATAGCCCTTTACAGCTATCTGTGCAACTAATTCATCCATTTGTTTCGAATGCTCTGAGCATTCAGATACAAAACCTGAAGGTGAGCACTTTTAACATTTATTTTCCTTTTCCTCCTATTTTTTTCTCAGTCCTTATCTGACTCTGGCCCTGGATTTCTCTGTTTATCACTCTCTTTATTCTCCACACTGTCTTTTCCTCTTGTTCTGAATTCCCCCATGTCAGAATCCTTGTGACGGTTCCCATCCCCCTGCCATATTAGTGTAAACCCTCACCAACCATTCTGGCAAGTACCCCTCCGCCCCCCCACCCACCCCCACAAGGACATAATTCCAGACCCTGCCCAGGTGTAACCCAGTTTGTACAGGTCCCACCTCCCCCAGAACTGGAAACAATGCCCTCAGAATCTGAACCCGCCCCCCCCCCCCCCCGTCACACCATCTTTTCTGCTCCGTGTTTATCCGATATATCCTGCTGCCTCTACACTGACTGACCCGTGACACAGGTAGTAATATTGCAGCGTTCATATCCTCCTCACTACATTCTCCAGCCTCCTGACATCCGTTCTCATTTCCCAATTCTGCCGTTTTACCGAAATTCAGAACAGTGATAATCTGTTTCCTACAAATCAGTCAGCATTGAATTTACAATCAATCGTCACCACTTCTCTCTTTCCAATTCCAGTTCTGAATAAGCCACCTTTCTGGGTGGATTCTGATGTTGCTGCTCAGGGTGGAGATGTCACCTTTAACTGTAGCAGCCCCCGCGACAATCCTGCCATTGCATTTTACTTATACAGGCAAGGAGAAATGGAATTAGTCAACGTCAAGTCTCCTGCTGCAGACACACATTCCGTCACCTTCACCGTCAAGAATATTGATCAGTCTAAAATAGGAATATATACCTGTCGGTATGAAGCGGATGTGAATGGAACCAGGCTATCCTCGCATGATAGTGACCCTGTAAACATCACTGTGAGAGCTGAGTGAGATTCACAGTCAATATATCCATCCGATATGAGCAAAAAAGTTCCCCATTTCACTTTCTATCTCTGGCCTTTCCTGGTTACACTAACGAGCGCACTTAACAGATCAAACTGCCCTGACTAGATGAACATGGTGTTCCCTCTACCCCTGTGTAATATTCAGTGGCATTGTATTCTGAAGAGCTAAACAGATGGCTGGGATTGTGATGTGTACCACAGCCATACCAATGAGCATCGAGAATTGAAGGTGCACTGGCATCTCAGCAGCTGTGATTGGTAGAATGCCTGCCTGGTAGTTGGCACATGGTCACCATCTCATGGAGGAGTTCGAGCTACAGCCAAACACATTTACTGCTCTCTTTCACACACACGCACTCCCTCTCTCACACACAGACACTCTCCCAAACACTCCCTTTCACATACACAGACCCCTCTCTCAAACACATCACCCCTCTCTCACTCTCACACACACTTTACTCTCAGCCTCTGAGGTTCAGTCCCATATTCGCTCTCCAGCGCCCATTCCAAATCCCACTCTTCATCGTACTCCACCTGTCAACTCTTGTCCAATCAGAGGCTGGCTTCTCCGGTCAAGCAACTCCCTGGCGTATTTTAAACTTTACTGATGTTCCTGTCCTGCCGCGGACCCGCTGGGGAGTTCCCCATGGAGACGCTGTGTTCCCAAGACCCCAGTTCAGAAACCCCCCTGGGAGAGAATCTCACAGGTTCAACACCCTCTGGTTGAAGACATTTCTCCTCATCTCAGACCGAAATGGAGCTGCCCCCTAATTCTGAGAGTGTGACCCCCTCATTCTAGACACCCACCCTCCTCATCAGCCAGAGGAATCAACATCCCTACTCCGGCCCGGTCAGAATTTAACACGTTCCAAGAAGATAAACAGAGGAAATGCTAATTTTAATCATCAGAAACAGAAAACAAGCCCCCATAATGAAATGAAGAAGTTGATCAAACGATTGGACAAATGAGGAAATGAATGAACCAATCACTGTGGGTGAATGGGGAGAATAGATGAAAATCTATTGTTCTCTGTCAGTGTGAGGACAAAACCCTTCAGACACACCCAATGGTTCTGAGCTGTTACATGACTGGAAGATGGATAGATAAATTACAGCATGGAAGGAGACCATTCGGCCCATCCTGCCCACACCAGCCCGAGGACAGCCAGCACATCATCTTCTGCCTGACATTGCAACTTGCTTTGCAATACTTGCAGAAGAAGCAGTGAAAGTGGGAGCAGGAGGAGGCCATTCTGCCCTTCGAACCTGCTGTTCCATTCATTATGATCATGGCTGATCATCCAACTCAATAGTCTGAACAGCCTTCACCCATATCCCTTTGATCCCCTTCACCTCAGAAACGATATCTAACTGCTTTCCGAAAACATGCAATGTTCTCCCATCAGCTGCTTCCTGTGGCAGTGAGTTCCACACATTCACCACTCTCTGGGTGAAGACATTTCCCCTCAGTTTTGTCCCCAACTACTCCGTATCTTCAGACTGTGACCCCTGGTTCTGGATAGCCCCGCCATCGGACACACCCTTCTTGCATTTACCATATCTAGTCTTGTTATCCAGCTTGAATCTTCTCGGTTTCTATGAGATACTCCCTCATTCTTCTGAATTCCAGTGAATATAATCCTACCTGACTCAATCACACCTCATCTGTCAGCACTGCCATCCCAGGAATCAGTCTGGTGAACCTTCTCTGCATTCCCCCAAGAGCAGGAACATCCTTCCTCAGATAAGGAGACCAAAACTGCACACAAAATTCCAGGTGTGGTCTCACCAAAGCCCTGTATAACTGCAGCAAAATATCCCTGCTCCTGTACTCGAATCCTCTCGCTATGAAGCCCAGTTTATCATTTACCTTCTTCACTGCCTGCTGCACCTGCACGCTTACCTTCAGTGACTGGTGTACGAGGACACCCGGGTCATTGTTGGGAATTTAGGATAGAATCAAGGTATTGGTGAATCATTGGACATGGTGAACTTTGAGAGTGTTTGTTAACGCTGATGAAAAGGTTGATTTCAGGCCATGGATTAATACAGATTCCGTCCCGCTCCTCCTTCACAATCCTTTGTTTTTAAACTGAATTCCATAAGCCTCACAAACAAGCATTTATTCCCCATCACTGACTGAGCTGCTCGGCCAGTTGGAGGGTGGCTCACAGTCACCCACATCGCTGGGTTCTGGAGGCCCAGGGTGGCCAGGCCAAGGAATGGTGGCACATTTCCTACCCCTCTGGACATCTGCCAACCAGATAGTTTATTGTTTTGTCACAGTTCAGAACTTTCCCCATCACCAACACCAATATCAAGTTTTCCATTTTGTTTTAGGGTTTAGTCTGAATTAAATGAACGCTCAGAGCTTCCACAGGGGGGATTATAAATCCCCTCATTGCTCTATCATTAATCTCGGCCTCAGGATTATGTGAGGACTATATTGTAGAGGGGATGATGCAGAGAAATACAGGGAGAGAATAATGTCATAATGCCATAGAAAGAAAGAAATGTTGCAGCACATCCATTCGGCCCATCGTGTCCATGCCAGCCAGAACACCCGACCTTTCTAGTGCTACCTTCCTGCACCGGCCCATAGTCCTGTCGCTCACTGCAAATACCATGCAGCAACGTCAATGGAAATCTCACCATATTCCCCCTAATTGTGAAGGGGGCAGGTTAGGTCGGGTTACAGAGTTTGTCAGACTGGACTTGCTCGTCTGAAATTGAACATTTCCCCACTCACTCGCTTCAATTCATCCTCCTAATCTTACAGCTTCCTATTCAATCCCAATCCGATTGGCTGTGGCTGTGCTGGTGACGTTTGGAATCATTATCATCCTGGGAATGGAATGTATCCGGATTGAGGGAAAGAAAGATTCTGCAGGTAACCTCTAATCTTCGAATTGACTGGTTCTCTCTAGGAATGAGTAAAGGAATTGCATGTTGGTTTCCATCCAATAAGTATCCAGTCTTCATCATGGTGACACGGTGGCACAGTCGTGAGCACTGCTGCCTCACAGTGCCAGAGAACCGGGTTCGATTCCTGGCTTGGGTCTCCATCGGTGTGGAGTCTGCATTTACTCCCCATGTCTGTGTAGGTTTCTTCCGGGTGCTCGAGATACTTCCCACAGCTCAAAGATATCCAGGTTAGGTGGATTGGCAATGCTAAATTGCCTCTTGGTATGCAAAGTTGTTCAGGTTAGTGGGACTTGTGGGGTGTATATGTGGATAGGCCCTGGTTAAGGTGATCTGTTGGAGAGTCGGTGCAGACTCGATGGGCTGAATCGCCTTTTTATGCATTGTGCGGATGCTATGATTCTCTGGATTCTATGGTTGCTGCAAGCTGTGTCTTTGAACGAGGGTAGTCCAGAGTCTGAAAATTCAGGCAATATTTCCTCCATCCAGGTCACAGCAAGAGAGGCGATAAAGAGGTGACTGATACCAGGGAATTTCCAAAACGTGCAGACATTGTGTGTGTCCATGATATGCACAATGGCCTCTCCCCACATTCCTTTCATTGATCTGCACCAGTCACCTCAGATATCGATTTCACTTCATCAATATTGAAGAATCCAGCTGCAATTGCCACTTGCAACAGAAACCTGAACATTTACACATCAGCCCCATTCCCACTAAATAGCCACGTTGTTTAATCCCTCTCAGAGGGATTAATGTCGTCTGAGATACATTTCCACCAGGTACCACAGCTGGAACTGTATTTATTCAAATCACTCGGTTTAAACCGGGACAAACACTTGTCCCTAACAGGGACTGTCACTGCTGTAACATTCACTGAATCAATCCCCTCTCCCCAAATACAAAGAGTTTGATCCAATTCAAGCAGCAACTTCTGTCGCTGGTGTTGAAGCATGAATAGAAAAATACACAGACTGACTCAGCAAGTGAGGGGGGGCGGGGAAGGGGTTAACAATATTGACAATCAGAAGTTCACACAAATGTGGGAAAGGATAAAACATTTCATTAGCTGTAGATATATCTTGATGTTGTCTGTAGCAGGTTAATGAATATAAGCTGCTTCTAGATGCAGAAAATGACCGTGTCCTCAGGAATATAGTGAACCGAGGGGAGCAGAACCTCCTCGGGCTGAAAGACTCATTGAATGTATACAGGAAATATTGGATCTATCTCAGTTGTCTTGAAGCAACTCGCAGTGCAGCTTTTTCTATGTAGATAACCTTTAAAATGCATTTACAACATTTGTAAACCATTGTAAAATGTCTGAAACTTTTCCATGTCTATATTGAAACATCTCAGTATGTGACTGGATTGTTTGTAATAAGTCCTAATATTACTGCTTTATTGTGATGGTTATTCTGTATTGTTTGTAATGTTCTCACAGATTTATCAATAAAGTATATCTTTGGAATTAAAATACTACAGAATCCCTTCATCTGGGCTCCTGGTTGTTCCTCTCCGGGGGCAGAACCATTCAGAGTCAGGGCCAGCCAGAGTGCGGGGTCACACACACCTTTACCAATCTACCCCCTCGTGGAGAATGTCAGAATCACAAACACAACTTTACCAGGTTTTCATTCCTTTGTGGAACATGGTCGTCGCTGGCAGGCAAGCATCAATTACCCATCCCTAGTTGACCTTGGTGGGGAGTTGAGTGTCAACCACATTGTTGTGGCTTTGGAATCACAAGTAGGCCAGACCAGTTGAGGACAGCAGATTTCCTTCCCTTCAGGACATTAATGAACGAGATGCGTTTTTTCCAACAATCGACAACGGTTTCATAGTAATCAGGAGATTCTTAATTCCAGATGTATTTTATTAAATTCAAATTCCATTAGCTGCTGTGGCGGGATTCAAACCCCGGTACCCAGAAAATTAGCTGAGTCTCTGGATTAATAATCAAGTGATAATACCATTTGGCCATCGCCTCCGCTTTATAATAGATCCAGAGAGTGAAACACTGAGAGTTGAGGTAAATGTGGATGTTTAGTAAAGTGGGGAGGGTTCGGGTTAATTCTGTGCCTTGTGTCCCGTGCTATCTCGATACGTCCAGTGGGGGCAGGTTTCAGCAGGACATTAGGGTTCAGAAACCAAAAGAGAAAACGCTGGA
The DNA here is from genome assembly GCF_964213995.1 of Mustelus asterias. Lineage (NCBI taxonomy): Eukaryota > Metazoa > Chordata > Chondrichthyes > Carcharhiniformes > Triakidae > Mustelus > Mustelus asterias. The sequence goes on from NW_027590184.1 coordinate 270,514, forward strand.
AAATCTGAGCAGGTCTCGGAGCATCTGTAAGGAGAGAAAAGAGCTGACGTTTCGAGTCCAGATCTCCCTTTGTCCGAAGCTTTGACAGAGGGTCATCTGGATTCGAAACATCAGTTCTTTTCTCTCCTTACAGATGCCGCCAGATCTGCTGAGATTCTCCAGCATTTTCTCTTTTGGTTTCAGGTTCCAGCATCCGCAGTAATTTGCTTTTATTACAGTTCAGAAAGCAAATTGGAAACAATGGAAGCAGCTGATTGGTGAGTAAGTCGTGGTGTGTTCTTCCAGTCAATATTAAATTGCAAATCATTGATAAACAAGGGACAGAATTACTTGATTTTTTTTTTAAAGTCTTGTAAAGTTTTTAATCTTAACAGGGTTTAGTCATGGCAGGAGAGCTCAAAGCTGTGGTTTGCTCTTCTTGCTCCATGTGGGAGTCCAGGCACATTTCCAGTGCCCGGAGCCAGTATGTGTGCAGGAAGTGCATTGGATGCACCTGCTGGAAGCTTGAGTGTCGGAGCTAGTCCGGTGGCTGGGCACCACGTGGAGCATCCGTGAGTCTGAGAGCACTGTGGATAGCACATTTAGCACACTGCAGCTGAAGGGACTTGAGAAAGGAAGGGAATGGGTGACCACCAGGCAGGAGATATTGGCAGGTAGTTCAGAAGATCCTAAGGTCTCACTCACACATCGGTATTCCATTTTGGCAGCTGATGAAGGCGCTCATTCCTCCAGGAAGCATCGTCTGAGCCAAGCTTCTGACACCACCAGCAGCCTGACAGGAGGGGACCAGGGAGAGAGGCAGCGCAACAGTAATAGCGGATTCTACAGTCAGGGGTAAAGATAGGCCCTGCTGTGGCCATCAACATGACTCCAGGATGGTATGTTGCCTCCTTGGGACTCGGGTCTGGGGTGTCACTGAACATCTGCAGAGCATTCTGAAGGGGGAGGGAGATAAGGCACAGGTTATGGTACATGTTGGTACCAGTGACATTGACAGGAAGAGGGATGAGGTCTTGCATTAAGAATTCAGAGAGTTGGGCGAGACTAAAAAGCAAGACCTCTCGGGTTGTAATCTCTGGATTACTCCCAGTGTCACGTGCCAGCGAGCACAGAAATAGGAGAATAGTGCAGATGAATGTGCACTTAAGAATTGGTGCATGATGGAGGGTTTAGATTCTTGAATCACTGGGAATATTTCTGGGGAAGGTGGGACCTGTGCAAGAGGAACAGTCTACATCTGAATTAGAGCTGGACTAACATCCTTGCGGGACATTTTGCCAGTGCTGTTCGACAGGGGGAGGGGACACAGACTGTTAGCAGAATAAAGGCACAGAATCATGCAGCACAACAAACAAGTCAGAGAGAGTACAGCTGTGTTAAGTTTCAGGGGAGCAAGGCTGGAAGGCCTCTATTTTAACACCAGGAATATTGCAGATAAAATGGATGAGTTGAGGGCAATGATTGACACGTGGAATTGTGATGTAGTCGCCATAACAGAGATGTGGTTGAAGGAAGGACACGATTGGCAACTCAACATCCTGAGGTGAGACAGAGGAGGGGGTAAAAGGGGAGGAGGCATTGCATTATTAGTTAAGGAGTCAGTTACCGCAGTGACGAGAGATGATATTGAAGTCGGTAAATATACCTCTTGAGGCTGGTATGAGTCAAAATAGAGTAAGCTTTATTCTCACAAGCTTGTGGGAGAACCTGACCCCTTGAAAGTGGAAGCCAAAGTTCTCTCTGAACACAAGAAGCGTGGATATTTATACATCAGGGTTCCCAATACAAGCCATAAAGCAAAGTCCAGTTAACAGTCCTTGATCATAAATTATAGCTCCTTTAACAGCTTCTGATAGTCTCTGGATCATGGTTGGAGACTATCTGGTATCCTTGGGTCATAAAGCACAATTCTCCTGGTCGTTGTTGTCAAGGTGCCACCTCTGGTCCCCTGCTCTTCCCACAGCTTTTCCTTTGAAGTGACTGAGTACGATTGCAGCTGTCCCAGTGGGAATCCTCCTTCAAACGGCCATTCTCGCACTCTACCATTTGGTAACTGCTTCTTTTGTTTAAATCATACACAAGCCTACGGGAAACGTAAGACTTACAACCCTACATCTACATTTAACTGTCTGTTTTATCAAAATGATATAAACAAGCGAGGGAACCATGAACAAATGGCTTATACTAAAAGTTAAAGATGAAACCAAGAACAAATGGCTTGTGCTACTAAAAGTTAAAGATGAAAGACATGAACAAATGGCTTATACTACTACCAGGAGCAATATAAACAAAGGGGAGACTAGCCATAAGGAAGGGTTATGTTTGTGATACATTCCAGGTACAAAGTTCAACCTTTTCGGCACAAAATACATTGAGTACAAAAAAAAACATTAACCCTTCCCTTCTTCAATAGCTTGAAGGGGACATTGATTGAAGCTTTGTGGTTAGAGCTTGGGAATAGAAAAGGGGCAGCCACACTGATCAGTCGTACATAATGGACCCCCGGAAGGCAGCAGGATATTGAGGAGCAAAAATGTGCACAATTTGCGGAGGTGATAAAACCAACAACAATAGGGTAATTATATTAAGTGATTTTAATTTTCCCAACATTAACTGGGATATACAGAGTGTTAAGGGCTTGGATGGAGCAGATTTCTTGAAATGTGCAGAGGAGAAATTTCCAGCCAATATACAGATGGATCCAATAAGGGAAGGAGCTGTGCTGCACTTGATTCTGGGGAATGAAGCCGGACGGGTGGTTGAGATGGTGGTGGGGGAGCATTTTAGTGATAGCGATCACAACATGGTATAATTTAACCTTGATATGGACAAGGAAATAGAAAGGTTGCAAAAAAAAGCGTTTTGGGGATGGGGGTGTGGGGGCGGGGCGGGGGGCGGGGGGGCGGGGGCAGGGGGCGGGGCGGGGGGGTGGGGGTGGGGGTGGGGGGGCGGGGGCGGGGGGGTGAGGGCGGGGGGGCGGGGGTGGGGGGGTGGGGGGGTGGGGGCAGGGGTGGGGCGGGGTGGGGGCGGGGCAGGGGGGCGGGTGGGTGCGGCGGAGGTGCGGGGGGGCGGGGAGGCAGGGGCGGAGGTATGGGGGCAGGGGTGGGGGGGCGGGAGTCGGGGGGGCGGGGTCGGGGGCGCGGAGATGGGGCGGGCGGGGGCAGGGGAGGTGGGGGGCCAGGGGTCAGGGGTGTGGGGCTGGGGGGCAGGTGGGCAGGGAGTGGTGGTGGGGGGGCCGGGAGGGGGGGCAGAGGGGTGGGAGGGGAGTGGAGGGGCGGGAGGGGGGGTGGGGGAGCGGGAGGGGGTTGCGGGGGGGTGGATTTGAATAAAATAAGACAGGATTTGGCCACGGTAGACTGGGAACAGCTACTAATGGGAAGATCTACTGAAGAACAGTGGCCGGGGGGTGGCGGGGGGTGGGGGGCATTCGAAAGGTAAATGGGGAGTCTTCAAGCCCAGAATGTCCCGTCCAGGGTGATAGGAAGGAGTAAAAAACCCAGAGAACCATGACTGACCAGAGATATTCAGGATACAATGTGAAGGAAAAGAAAGACTTTTAGCAGTTACAAAGGGAGCAAATCAGCGGAGGCATTGGTGAAGTATTGAACATGCAGAGTGGAGATAAGAAAGCAATTAAGAAAACAAACAGGGGATATGAGAAAGATCTGGCTGGTAAAAGTAGGGATAATCCCAAGATATTCTTTCAGTCTATCAATGGGAAGAGGATAACCAGGGAAAGAGTGGGGCCCATTGGGGACCAAGGGGGCAATCTGTGGGTGGAGCAATAGGACATTGTAGAGTGTGGAATGAATACTTCACATCCATCTTCATTCAAGAGAATGAGGACGATGGTATGGAATTCAGAGTTTGACACTGCGACGTTCTTGAGCAAATTGACAGAGGGAAGGACAAAGTATTGGAGGTGTTGGTTGGCTTAAAAGTGGACAAACCTCCAGGTGTGGATGAATTGTGTCTGAGGCTGTTGTGGGAGACAAGGGAGGACATTGCAGGGGCTCTGAAGCAAATTTTCAATGCCTCACTGGCCACGGGGGAGGCGGCCGATGAATGGAGAACAGCTCGTGTGGTTCTGCTATTGAAGAAGGATTTTAGAGATAAACCAGGGAACGACAGACCAGTGAGTCTCACGTCAGCGGTCGGGAAACAATTGGAGAAACTTCTGAAGGAGAGCATCTATCTCCGCTTGACGAGACAAGACTTGATCAGGGATAGTCAGCAAGGCGTCGTCAGAGGGAGGTCATGCCTAACAAAGCTGATTGAACTTTTTGAGGAGGTGGCTCAGTTGTAGAAGATAGAGGGTGATGACAGAAGGCTGCTTTCATGACTGGAAGCCATTGTCCAGTGGTGTAGCAGAGTGATCTGTGTTGGGCCCCTGATTATTCATCATTTCTGTAAACAACTTTGATGACTAGATTGAATGGTAGATTTGATGGTAGATTGAACCAGGGCAGGACTTACTCAGTTAATGGTAGGGCATTGGGGAGAGTTACAGAACAAAGAGATCGAGGGGTACATGTTCATAGCTCCTTGAAAGTGGAGTCACAGGTGGACAGAGTGGTGAAGAAGGCATTCGGCATGCTTGGTTTCATCGGTCAGAACATTGAAAAAAGGAGTTGAGACGTCTTGTTAAAGTTGTACAAGACATTGGTAAGGCCACATTTGGAACACTGTGTGCAATTCTGGTCACCCTATTATAGAAAGGATATTATTAAACTAGAAAGAGTGCAGAAAAGATTTACGAGGATGCTATCGAGACTTGATGGATTGAGTTATAAGGAGAGGCTGGTTAGACTGGGACTTTTTTCTCTGGAGCGCAGGAGGCTGAGGGGTGACCTTATAGAGGTCTATAAAATAATGAGGGGCATAGACAAGGTAGATAGTCAATATCTTTTCCCAAAGGTAGGGGAGTCTAAAACTAGAGGGCAGAGGTTTAAGGTGAGAGGGGAGAGATACAAAAGTGTCCAGAAGGGCAATTATTTCACACAGAGGTTGGTGAGTGTCTGGAACAAGCTGCCAGAGGTAGTAGTAGAGGTGGGTACAATTTTATCTTTTAAAAAGCATTTAGATAGTTACATGGGTGCGATGGGTATAGAGGGATATGGGCCAAATGTGGGCAATTGGGATTAGCTGAGGGGTTTTAAAAAAAAAGGGTGGCATGGACAAGTTGGGCTGAAGGGCCTGTTTCCATGCTGTAAACCTCTGTGACTCGATGACTATGTGGGCGGTAGGATTAGTAAGTTTGCGGATGACACAATGATTGGCCGGTCGTTAACAATGAGACTGAGTGTCTTGGGCTACAAGAAGATAAAGACAGAATGGTCAAACGGGGACATGAGCGGCAAATGGAATTTAACCCTGAAAATGTGAGTGATTCACTTTGGAAGGAGCAATTTGACAAGAAATTACTCAATGAACGGCAGGACACAAGGAAGTTCTGTGGGAGAAAGGGACCTTGACGGGTTTGTACACAGATCTCTGCAGGCAGAACGGCATGTTGGTAAGGTGGTGGAAAAGGCATGTGGGGCACCTGCCTTAAAAAACTGAGGCACAGATTATAAAAGCAGTGAAGTCATGTTGGAGTTGTATTGAACTTTGATGAGGCCACAGCTGGAGTCCTGTGTGTGCATCTGGTCGCCACATTATAGGAAGGATGTTATTGTACTGGAGGGGGTGCAGAGTAGATTCACCAGGATGCGGCCTGCGATGGAACATTTAAATTGTTGCAGAGACTTGGGTCGATTTCATTGGAGCAGAGAAGACTGAGGGGCGCCCTAATCGAGGTGTACAGGATTATGAGGGACATGGACAGAGTGGATAAGGAGTTTCCCTTATTGAAGGGTCAGTCAAGAAGGAACATAACATTCAGTCTATGGGCGAATTGTTGGGAGATGGGATTAGGTGGGAGTTCAGGTGTTTGTAATGTGTTGTTGCGGACTTGATGGGTCGAAAGACCTCTTCCACACTGTATGATTCTATGAATCTTAGATCTCGTGTTCACCCATACTGTGTGCACCTCCTGTACACCCAGACCGTGTACCCCTCCTATGCACCCATACTGTGTACCCCTCCTGTACACCCATACTGTGTACACCTCCTGTACACCCAGACTTTGTACACCTCCTGCACACCCAGAATGTGTGCCCATCCTGTGAACTCAGGCTGTGTACAACTCCTGTGTACGCAGACTGTGTACATCTCCTGCACAACAATGCTTTGTACACCTCCTTGACACCGAGACTGTGTACACATCCAGCACCCCCAGACTGTGTACCACTCCTGTACATCCAGACTGTACACCTCCTGTACATCCAGACATTGTACACCTCCTTACACCTAGACTGCGTACACTTCCTGTGAACCCAGACTGTGTAGACCTCCTGTACATCTCGACTGTGGACACCTCCGTACAGGTTGAGTACATATCCTGTGCACCCACTGTTTGTACACCTCCTCTGAACCCAGACTGTGTACACCCCTTGTACACCCAGACTGTGTAAACCTCCTGTGCATTCAAACTATGTACATCTCCTGTGCACGCAGACTGTGTATCCCTCCTGTACACCCAGACGGTGTATACCTCCTGTACACTCAGACTGTGTGCACCTCCTGTACACCCATACCGTATTCATCTCCTGAACATCCAAACTTGGTACACCTCCTGCACACCCAGTATGTTTACCCATTCTGGGAAATCTGACTGTGCACAACACCTGGACATTTAGACTGTGTACAACTCCTGTATACCCATTGTAACATTTCCCGCCCATGTTTAACTCTGTGTTGCCCAAAGCTCAGTGCTGCTGCTGTAACTGTGGTGACCACCCCACTTCCTCCCAGACTCTCTTTCCTCTCTCATTCAAAGCTTCCTGGTTTGAAGCTCTGAGTCTTGGAGGAGGAGACACAGTCTCCGTCCCTTCCAGCTCTCACATCTCGTGGTAGCTGCGACTAGGAGATGGAGACGGGCGCCTTGTTACTGCTCTTTGGTGAGTCCTGCACCCGGCCTCTGTGCAACACTGTCGTACGTCTGGTCTGTGTGGTATCTGAATGTGGGAATGACAGAGGGGAGAGTGGGAATGAACCCGGGAGGTGTCTGATCTCAGTTAGCTCCAGGGATTAAAGCTAGTTTGGGAGTGGAGTGTGTTGGGGTGGATGGTGAGGGTGGAGATTTGACTGTGTTGGATTCACTTTGATCACGTTGAGGGCAGTGGTCCTGGAGTCAGTTTGCTGGACAGTTTTGGGATTTCAGTGAGAGCTGCTGATCAGGATTGCCCCTGATCCCCTTGTTAAATCTGGAGTGGATCTCTCCGGAGATCCCTGGAGATCCATTGTACCAAGGTCAGAAGTTTGCACCTTCTGAAATCAGAATGTTCACCGTTCACCAGGGTCTGAGCTCAAATACTGACTGTGTTCATTCGAACAAGGAGAGCAGTGAGAAGCTGCTGCCTTGGGAACAGGTTCCAGGCTGATTCGCTGATTGACTGTAAGGCAGAGTGGATTTTACTGAAATGGAGAGATACCGGGGTCTGTTTCTGTCTGATATGGTCTGTCCCACCATTTAAACTGCTGGAAAAGACAGAATCGACACTCAGTGGATAGTCCAGTAAATATATATTTCACTAGTTTCAATCTGACCCTCTGCTTCCTGCTGTCTGAGTTCCTCTTTCTTTGAACTGAAGCTCTTGCAGGTTGTAACCACTGTATTCCGTTATAACACCTCGCTGCTATTAATATCCCCCTCAGTGCTGGACATTCTCCATGGCAACTCATTTTATTTTCATCCCAATTCAATATTGCAATTGAATTTGAAGCATTTTGTTGTGATTATGTGTGAGTGTGTGTGAGAGAGACTGTGTGAGAGAGGGAGTGTGTGTGTGAGATTTTATGTGTGATTGAGAATGTGTGTGTGAGTGACACTGTGTGTGTGATTGAGAGTGTGTGTGTGAGAGAGAGTGTGTGAGAATGTGTGTCTATGCAAGAGTGTGTGCTTGTGTGAGAACATGCGTGAGAGATAGTGTGAGAAATAGTGTGTGTGTGAGAGAGAGTGTGTGAGTGAGAGAGTGTGCATGTGAGAGACTGTGTTTGTGAGAAAAGGACTGTATGAGAGCTTGTGTGTGTCTGGGAGACAGTGTGTGTGGGTGTGTGAGTGAGTGAGTGAGAGAGTGATAGAGTTGCTATCGCTGTCATCTTAACTCCACGTCCTTGCTCTCTCTATCTCTGCTTCAATCTCTCTTTTTGTCCCTCTCTTTATCTCTCTATCTCTCTCTCTCTCTCTATCTCTATGTTTGCCTCTCTGCCTTGATCTTTCTCTCTTTGCATATCTCTCTCATTCTCTCTCTGTCTCTCTGACTATCTCTCTGTACCTCCCTGTCTCTCCCTCTCTGTCTCTCTAGTCCCCACCCCAAGGAACCACTGCTCACTTTAGCTACTTGAATGCTTTTTATTGACCTTTTGAATAATTTCCTGTCTGTTTCTCAGACTGTTTTCTGGGGCTCGAATCCTCAGCACATCGTGATGATGCAATGTACCTGCTCATTAACATATTCTGAGCTTTGTGTAGGATATTTAGGGACTAATTTTGATTTGAAATAGATTGAATTTAATTGGATGAGTGCACCTATGGGTGTGGATGGATAAATGAGAGCAGGGAATTGCAGTCTGTAGATCCACTCCCATTGGTGGTCATTTATCCAAGAATTAATTACTGAATTTGTTCAAAATATTCGGTAGATATTCTCACAATGTCTATTCTCTCAGTGTATTTAAACACATCTTCCCTGATCCATTGCTTTCTCTGTCAAGGGTTAACTTTATATTTGTCCTCAGTGATGTGTTTCTGAGCTGAAACCACAGGTTTCCGTTACAAACACTGACTGTGACTAAAATACACCCAGATTGATTTGGAAATCTATTGATATTTAATTTTCTCCCACTGTCGGTTTATTGCGACGTCTCTGACAGTTTGTAAACTATTTTCTGTTTCCCTGAATCGACACAATATGTAGTTTTCATTATTTGGACGGCACTGTCTCCTGTCGTCTCCCGTAATTGGTCACATCATTGAGATTGAGATCTGTGTAGAGAGTGGAGACTAATGTCCTTCAGTAAACACATCACAGCAGCTGCTGTTTGTGGTCAACATTTCATCATCTCACCCTCGTTTTGTTCAGTTTAACAGCCCAAAGTCTGAATCCATTCCATAATGGTGCTCCCAGACACAGACAGACACACAGACACAGACATACAGGCTGAGAGAGATACAGACAGGAAGGGACAGAGATAAGGACACACACACACACACGCACAAAGACCTCAACAAAGACACACAGATAGACACAGACACACACTCCACAAAGAAACACAGAAGCTGCCATGAAGACAGGGACAGGCACATGCACAGAGACAGACATATATATATATAGAGAGAGAGAGACAGATATACATACAGGCAGACACATACACAGACACAGACACAGAGACAGACAGAGACACAGAGACAGACAACACACACACACACAGATACAAACACAGAGACACAGACAGATGCAGAAAGCGAGACAAATACAGCAAAAACACTCAGCCAGAAAGCAGGAACAGATAGAGAGACAGACTGACACAGACATTCAGAGGCAGACGCATGCAAAAAGACTGCGCTAAGGCACACAGAAACACACACACAGACTACCACACAGGCAGACAGACACACATAGACAGACACACAGACACACAGACAGAGACAGGCACAGACACACAGAGATGAGCAAACAGATAGTCAGAGACAGACACATAGACATAGACAGGGCAGACACAAAAATATGAGAGATATAGCGAAGAAACTTTCTCTTTCGTGGAGGGGTCAGTAACCAAGGGTCAGAGATTTAAGGTGAGGGGCAGAAGATTAAGGGGGAATTTGAGGAGAAACCATTTCACCCAGAGGGTGGAGGGATTCTGGAATTCGCTGAGAGGGAGTGTGTGAGAGAGAGAGAGAGTGTGTGTGTGTGTGAGAGAGAGTGTGTGTGTGTGTGAGAGAGAGTGTGTGTGTGTGTGAGAAAGAGAGTGTGTGTGTGAGAGAGTGTGTGTGTTTGCGTGAGAGAGAGAATGTGCGTGAGAGAGAGAGAGAAAGAGTGTGTGCGAGAGAGAAAGTGTGTGTGAGAGTTTGTGTGTGTGCATGAGAGTGTGAGTGTGTGAGAGTGTGTGTGTGAGTGTGTGTGTGTGTGTGAGAGTGTGAGTGTGTGTGCAAGAGAGTGTGTGTGTGAATGTGTGTGTGAGAGAATGTGTGAGTGAGTGTGTGTGTGAGAGAGATATTGTGTGTGTGTGTGTGAAATAGAGTGTGCGTGTGTGAGAGTGTGTTTGTGTGAGAGATAGATTATGTGTATGTGAGAGCATGTGTGAGAGAGTGTGTGTGTGAGAGAGAGTGTGTGTGTGTGTGTGAGTGTGTGTCAGAGAGAGAGAGTGTGTGAGAGAGAGAGAGTGTGTGACCAAACCTGTGCGCTGGGGCCTGAAAGGTTGTTAGAGGCGGGAACTATCACAACAATTAAGAAGTGTTTCGATGAGCACTTGCAACACCATCGCAGACACGGCTACTCAGCAAGTGCTGGAAAATGTGATTGCAGTTGGCAGGTGTTTGATGGCCAGCGCAGACACGGTGGGCTGAAAGGCCTCTTTCTGTGCTGGAAAACGCTCAGACTCTAATTGTTCTGTCACCCAATCTGTTTGTGCGTCTCAGCTCCAGATCTAATATACATTTCGCTTAGAAATAACCTCTCAATCTGAGATTTGAAATGAACAATTTTCCAAAGGAACAAGTGTAATTTGCAGCGAGAGTTCCAATCTGAGAACACCATTTTCCTGTGGAGAAAGGTTTCCGAGCTTCACTCCTGAAGGTGCTGACCCCAGAGTCTTGTCTCTGCCTCTGAGCCCCACACTCCAGAACTGGGATCGTTGGTCTTGTTCTCTTTGTGTTTCCCACAGGTCTCTGAAAGCGGAAGGGTCTGTTAGCAGGGTGGTGAAAAAGGTATTTGGGTCACTTGCCTTCATCAATGGAGGCATAGATTACAAAAGCAGGGAAGTCATGTTGGAGTTTTATAGAACTTTGGTGAGGCCACAGCTGGAGTACTGTGTGCAGTTCTGGTCGTCACATTAGATGAATGATGTGATTGCAATGGAGGGGGTGCAGAGAGATTCACCAGGATGCTGCCTGGGATGAAATATTTAATTTATGAACAGAGGTTGGGTAGGCTTGGGTTGTTTTCATTGGAGCAGAGAAGACTGAGGGGTGACCTGATCGAGGTGTACAAGATTATCAGGGGCATGGACAGAGTGGATAGGGAGCACCTGTTCCCTTTAGTTGAAGGGTCATTCAGAAGGTCACGTGGAACCCCACCGATGACTCTACTTTCTCAGAAGACGAAGGACATTTGCCACATCAGCTCCGATTCTCACCGACGTTTGCAGATGCACCATAGAAAGCATTATTTCAGGTTGTTTCACAGCTTAGTATGGTTCCTGCTCTGCTCAAGACCGCAAGAAACTACAAAGGGTCGTGAATGCAGCCTAATCCATCACACAAACCAGCCTCCCTTCCATTGACTCTGTCTCCACTTCCCGCTGCCTCGGCAAAGCAGCCAGCATAATTAAGGGTGCCACGCATGCTGTACACTCTCTCTTCCACCTTCTTCCGTCGGGAAAATGATACAAAAGTCTGAGGTCACGTACCGACCCACTCAAGAACAACTTCTTCCCTGCTGCCATCAGACTTTTGAATGGACCTACCTTGCATTAAGTTGATCTTTCTCTGCACTCTAGCGATGATTGTAACAGTATATGAATGGTATGCTTTGTCTGTATAGCGCGCAAGAAACAATACATTTCACGGTTTACCAATACATGTGACAATAATAAATCAAATCAATAAGTTCAGGGTGAGGGGCAGGAAGTGCTGGGAAATGGGATTGGAGGGAGGTCAGGTGTTCCTCGGGTTTCGGTGCAGACTCGATGGGCTGAAGGGTCTCTTCAGCACTGTATGATTTTATGCGAGTCAGTGACCAGAGCACACACGATATCACGTGATTAGTGGCCGACCCAAATCGGGACACGAGAGGGACACATTTCTATTCACACAGCCAGTTGTTGTGATCTGGAATGACGCCTGAAATGTCGACAGAAGCGGCTTCGACAGGAACACTCGAAACAAAATCCAATCATTACCGATCTGGAGAAAAGACTGGATATTGGGAAAGTGAGGGGGAATGGGTTTAATTACAAAGATCCTCAAACGATTGGAGATGGGAGTACAATCTGAGGAAAGACCCTCCTTGGGTCATTGATTCTGGAATTTTGGGAAAGGTCTCGATTTTCATTTCACTCATTCATATTCTCTCGTTTCAGTGGCTTTTGCTGTTCAGGGGAGATTCTCTCAAAGTAAGTGTCCACATTTCTCTCTAATATCATGATATTGAATTATTAATTCCTATCGTGTGAAATCAACCGGTTTGGTTTTTTTCTCATATGGTGATGGATTTGATTGTTGTAACCCATCGTGTTGTAACACTGACGCTGGTGCCGTGGGCCTAGATTGTTAATGCCATGGGAAATGCCTTATTCTTGTTGTTGGCGCTCCATCCATTAACACACTCTGGGGAAGATAACTCAGGAACAATCCGGCATTCCCACTGGCCACAGCCAATGTTCTATTGAATGGGAACATTCATTCCAAATTTGCAGTTACAACTCCGAATGTTTCTGACGATATCCAAATTTGCCATTGGACGTCCTTGTGTCTGTACTGCTGTCCAGTTGGAGTGTGAGTGATCTAAATCTTCTTTAATTAAAAAACCTTGATGACCTTTCCTCTAACAATATAAAATAACAAAAACCTTTCACCCCGAGTCTGCAATTTACAACTGACCAAACCTCAGCTGTGATTGAGGAATGTTTGAGCTGATCTAGACTGCTCCTCGAGTGAGGAATTTCTTGCCAGCATCGCCCTTGAATGGGTGATTTCTAATTCTGAGATTTTGCTGACTGTTTCTCCAGGGTGAATGAAAGAACACAGAGTCTCCCAGAATGCTGCATCAAGTAATTAATTTCCCTCAAACAATTCCATTTCACCCGTTTCTCTTCCACACTCAGCACTGTCCATGCAGACTGTTGTCAGAATTCACCCCATTGGGACCCTGGAATCATTCTAATGCATCACTCCAGCTGGGGTCCAATCTGAGAAACATCTGTCCTGTCCCACCTACCCCATCCTCCAGCTGTCTCGAGCTTTCAACGGCTACCTGTTTCTCTGTCCACTCCCTCACATGTCCCATAGCAATGAACTCCCTCCCTGTTCCTGAAAATCAGTCACAGGTGTCCATCAAACACCAGTGCCATCCTCACATTATTTGCAGTAACCTCTCACCGGGCTCTTCGAACTGCCTGTTGAGAAAAGTCCTGCACAGCAACATTACTCAAACACATTTCTTGAATGCACTTGATCAGAAGTAGCCAGCATGGCTTTGTCCTAGGCAGATCATGCCTTATGAGTCTGATTTAGTTTTTTGAAGATGTGACTCAACACTTAGATGGGGGAAGAACGGTAGATGTGGTTTATATGGATTTCAGTAAGGCGTTTGATAAGGTGCCCCATGCAAGGCTTATGGAGAAAGTGAAGGGGCATGGGATACAAGGGGATGTTGCTTTGTGGATTCAGAACTGGCTTGCCCACAGAAGGCAAAGAGTGGTTGCAAATGGGTCTTTTTCAGAGTGGAGGTCGGTCACCAGTGGGGTGTCCCAGGGATCTGTTCTGGGACCCTGGCTCTTTGTTATTTTTATAAATGACCTGGATGAGGAAGTGGAAGGATAGGTTGGCAAGTTTGCTGATGACACAAAGGTTGGAGGTGTTGTGGATAGTGTAGAGGGATGTCAGCAGTTGCAACGAGACATAGATAAGATGCAAGAATGGGAGAAGAAGTGGCAGATGGACTTCAACCCAGATAAGTGTGTGGTGGTTCATTTTGGCAGGTTGAATAGGATGGAAGAATATAATATTAAGGGTAAGACGCTTGGCAGTGTGGAAGAACAGAGGGATCTTGGAGTCCGAGTTCATAGGACGCTCAAAGCGGCGTCGCAGGTAGAGGCTGTGGTTTCAGAAGGCGTATAGAAAGATCATAGAAACCCTACAGTGCAGAAACAGGCCATTCAGCCCATCAAGTCTGCACCGACCACAATCCCACCCAGGGCTCTACTCCCATATCCCTACACATATTACCCGCTAATCCCTCTAACCTACACATCTCAGGACACTAAGGGGCAATTTTAGCATGGCCAATCAACCTAACCCGGACATCTTTGGACTGTGGGAGGAAACTGGAGCACCCGGAGGAAACCCACGCAGACACGGGGAGAATGTGCAAACTCCACACAGACAGTGACCCAAGCCGGGAATCGAACCCAGGTCCCTGGAGCTGTGAAACAGCAGTGCTAACCACTGTGCTACCGTGCCGCAGTAGGGAATACTGGCCTTCATCAATAGAGGAATTGAGTTTAGAAATCGGGAGATAATGCTGCAGCTGTATCGGCCACCTTGAGTACTGTGCCCAGTTCTGGTCGCCTCATGACAGAAAGGATGTGGAAGCCATAGAACGGGTGCAGAGGAGATTTCTGAGGTTGTTGCCGGGATTAAGTGGTATGCCTTATGAGGATAGGTTGAGAGAGCTAGGTCTATTCTCCTTGGAGAGGCGAAGGATGAGAGGTGACCTGATAGAGGTGTATAAGATGTTGAGAGGTATTGATAGAGTGGATTCTCAGAGGCTTTTACCCAGGGCTGAAATGGTTGTCGCGAGAGGCCACAGGTTTAGGGTGCAGGGGAGTAGGTATAGAGGAGATGTTAGGGGTAAGTTTTTCACTCAGAGGGTGGTGGGTGCGTGGAATCGGCTGCCGGGAGTGGTGGTGGAAGCGGATTCAATTGAGTCTTTTAAGAGACTTTTGGATAGGTTCATGGAGGTTCGTAAGATAGAGGGTTACAGATGAGCCGAGAAGGTGAGGAAATTGTTCGGCGCAACTTGTGGGCCGAAGGGCCTGTTTGTGCTGTAGCTTTTCGATGTTCTATGTTTAATGAACATCACAAGAGCAATCAGAGGTTTGATAATCCAGAGAACTGCAGAGACAGAGCGGAGGTGAGACCCATGGAGAGTTTGGGGAATATGTATGGTTTGTTTTTCAAATCCAGCCTTTATTCAATGGAGAGGGGACTCTGTGGCGGGGGCGGGAGAGGGGCTGGGGGATTATGTTGTTCTGCAAGAACAGGAGCGGGGTGGATGAATGGGACTTGGTTTGAAGCAGGACAAGGCGGGGAACCAGCAGGTATTTGGTTCATGTCATTCCGATGTCGGGTGACGGATGGGAGAGTTGGAAGACACAAGTCTGGAGGCAGAGGGAGAAACAGGGCTGGAGTCAGGCAATGTCAGGGAGATGGACATTGGTGGACTGAGAGGGGGTGGAGGTGAGGGCTTCAGAAGGTCACTCAGGGTCTGACTGGATGCTATGATTGTGAAATGCCTCTGCCACCCCTCAGACAGAGCCGGCTCAAAGTCGTGACTGGGGAATGAGTTGATAGAGAGGACTGGAGGAAGGGGTGGGTGAGGAGTGAATTCATTAACATGGACAATAACAGCAGATGCATAGGAAGACCATCAACACATGGGTTCCCTCCGGGTCTCACACAAACCCAAATGCCAAATATGTTGGTGTTTCTTCAATAATCTCTGGGTCCAGATGGGGCTTCCATTGGCTTTCCGTTTAACAACACTCCATGGACAGCCTCACATCAGAGAGGATCACCACCAGATTCACAAAGGCCAATGAGAGAGGGACAATAATTGTCAGGCTTGTCAGAGACACTCACCTCTGGAATGAGCCAATATGTTGATTTCACGAAAGCGACTCCATTGTTTGAAAAGACACAGATTAAAGGAACTCTTCACCCCTTTAAATCAAATGTTCAAATCAGCTGCACTGAACAGAAATATTGACTGCAAATTGAACCATATCCTTCTTTCTCTTGTGATCCAGGGTACAATTTCTGATTAAACATCTCACTTTGGAAAGGGAATCCCAGCTGGTTTATTTTATTCAGTGTTGTGATTTGATTTTCTACATTAAATAACAAGTTACACTTCAAATTTACACCGTGAGCTGTGGGTCGTTTTCTAATGAGCTGAGTTACTGAAATTCATCATGTAAATTCCAATATCTCACTGTTTCTTCGAGAACTCATCCCGAAAACTCCCTTTTCTTCATCCTCAGTTCCCGATGCAAACATCTCCCTTCAACACCAGTACAATGGTTAGTGAGTTAGCTCATTCCCTCTGTACATGGAACCCTGGAGATCCATTCCTAACAGAGATTTCCATTCCTTCCAACACAGGGGACTTGCCAAAGCTGCAGATATCACTGGATCGAACGGATGGAGTGTATCTCGAAACAGAGAATGTCACCCTCACCTGCACTGTGGAGACACATTGTTCCAATAAAGCCTTCCACATTTACAAGGATGCTCAACATTCCAATATTCATCCAGTTTCCACATGGGACAACTCTGCAAGATTCTCGTTTGCTGCTTTGAACCAAGGAGGCCTTTATCGGTGTAATTATTGGTGTCGGAGTGATCAGTCATCTTCCCCAGGGAGTGAATCTGTGATGGTGACAATAGCAGGTGAGGGACTGGGAACGGTGATTGTTAACATCTCTGTTCAAAGTCTTTCTGACTTTCACAAATCATGTATTATCCACTGTCAGAAAATGGAAGGTTAAATATGAGGAGGGAGGAGTGTTACTGAATAATCTTCCCGGTCATTGCTTAACTACTGACAGAATCCATGAGGGTTTGGGGCCTGAATTCTTGGCCTGTGGTTAAGGGTCAGAGGTGACCAGGGGACTGAGGCAGGGGGAGGTGTGAAGGGCCCAGTCCGCAGATGAAGGGTTCTGTAACTGGGCGGCAGGTTTTGATCATTGTCACATGATGGCACAGTCTGACTAGGGATATATTCCTGAAACGTTTGATGCCAGTGTGACCGCCCCCACCAACAACCCCGCCCCCCCCCTCCCCCACCACCCCATCCCCACCCCACCCCTGGGTGTCAGTGTCCAATACCTGATGAAGTGAAACTGTCTCCCACCGCCCTAATGAGGAGGGAGCAGCTGGGGTCCAATCTCAGACACATCAGCCCTGTCCCACCAAACCCATCCTCCAGCTGTCTAAATCTTTCAATGGCGACCTGTTTCTCTGTCACCTCTGACCCCGTCCAACAGCAATGAACTGCCTCTCTGTTCCTGAAACACAGTGACTGCTGTCCCCTCAACACCAGTCCCATCCACACAAAAACATTATTTTATTGATATAGCGCCTATAACGCAGTAACCCCTTCCCGGTCCTATCAAAGGGTGCCATTATCCACTGAACACTGAGTGCAGATGTTAGTGTAGACGACCCAAATCTGTGTGGAGGGAGGGAGGTGTTTAGGAGCGTCATTGAGGGGGGAGAGAGAGAGACAGGCGGAGAGGTTGAGAGAGGGGATTCCAGAGCTCGGGCCCCCAGGCAGCTGAAGGAGCCCATTGTGGAGGGATGGAAAGTGGGGGAGCATTCCCGAGGCAGCAATTATCCGGGTATAGAGATATCAGAGGGTCCATAATCGAGAGGATCACACACAGATAGAGAGGAGTCGAGGACCATGGAGAGTTTGGAGAACATGTTTGAACATTTTTTCAAATGCAGCTTTTGTTCAGTCCAATGGGGATGGTGCCGGGGGATTATGTTCTTCTGTGAGAAGGGGGGGCGGCGGGGTGAATGGGACTTGTCTTGAATTAGGACAAGGGCGGCAGCCAGAGGGGGTGGGGAGCAGCAGATATTTGGTTAATGTCATTCCGCTGCCGGGTGAAAGATGGGAGGGAAGGGGAGAGATCCCAGGGGCTGTTTCTGTCTGATAGGGTCTGTCCCACAATTTAAACTGATAGAAAATACAGAATCGACACTCAGTGGATATTCCAGTGAATATATCTTTCACTAGTTTCAATCTGACCCTCTGCTTCTTGCTGTCTGAGTTCCTCTTTCTTTGAACTGAAGCTCTTGCAAGTTGTAACCACTTCTTTCTGTTATAACACCTCGCTACTATTGACATTCCCCTCAGTGCTGGACATTCTCCATTGCTCAGATCATTCTGTGTTTATTCCATTTCAAAGTTGCAACTGCATTTCAGACGTTTTGTGATAGTTGTGATCGTTTAATTTTGTGTGTGTGTGTTTGAGTGAGAGAGTTTGTGTGTGGATGAATATTTGTATTTGAGGGTTTGAGTGACAGTGAGTGAGTGAGTGTGAGTGAATGAGTGAGTGTGAGTGAGTGTGAGTGAGTGAGCTGTCTATAACTTTGTCAACCTCCAGATCTGGGAACTCGTACCGACTCCATTCCCCACTCATTGTGTGAGAGATGAGCACATCCCTGAGATGTGACTTGTCCAAGTGGGCGGAGACTAAAGCCTTTTATTAGAAACAGGACGTCAGCTTCCTGCTCTCCTCAGAACTGATCTCTCATTCTCCACCTTTAACCATCTAAATTGTCACCGTTCACAGCTCCATCGACTCCAGAATGGAAC
Source organism: Mustelus asterias (assembly GCF_964213995.1). Taxonomy (NCBI): domain Eukaryota; kingdom Metazoa; phylum Chordata; class Chondrichthyes; order Carcharhiniformes; family Triakidae; genus Mustelus; species Mustelus asterias. The sequence goes on from NW_027590184.1 coordinate 289,161, forward strand.
TCCACCACTTGTACTGGACATTATCTGTACACAAGTCCCATATCGATGCCTCACACGGCACCCCAACTATTTTCATCTGTCTTTCGGTCAAAGATTCACTCAGTCACAAAATTACTTTATGCCCCCTGAACTGTAGGGGCTGTGGGGACCAACATAATCTAGGATTGAATAATTGGATTGACATTTCAAAGAGTCAGCACAGAATTAGTTTGTCTCCAGTTCTTTGGGACACAGGAACGTAGGAGCAGGAGTAGGCCATTCGGCCCTTCGAGCCTGCTGCACCATTCATTATGATAACGACTGATCATCAAATTCAACATCGTGATACCGCCTTCCCCCCATATCCCTTGATCACTTTAGCCCCAAGATATCCTTCTTTGATACATTGATGCTCTCAAGAGCGTTCAGACACATATCCCTGACCTCAACATCCCTCATGTCCTTCTCCTTGGTGAATACTGATACAAAGTACTCATTAAAGATCTCACTCACTTCCTGTGGTTCCACGCAAAACTTCCCTCCATTATCCTTGAGTGGGCCTCCTCTTTCTCTTGCTCCGCTCTTGCTCCTAATATATGCATAAAAATCCTTGGGGTTCTTCTTGACCCTGTTTGCTGAAGACATTTCATGGCCCCTTTTTGCCCTCCTAATTCCACATTTAAGTTCCTTCCTACTTTCACTGTGCTCCTCGAGGGCTTCGTCAGTTTTTAGATGCCTGGATATATCGTGTGCTTCCTTTTTCCTTGGGTCTCAGATTAAAATTTCCCTTGTCATCCATGGTTCCTGAATCCTGCCATTTTCATCCATCATTTTTGCAGGAATATTCCTGCCCTGCATTTCAATCAACTGGCCTTTAAAAGCCTCCCACATGTCAGGCATGTTTGCCCTTAAATAGCCATTCCCAATCCACATTCCCCAGTTCCTGTCTAATTTGGATGTTATTGTCCCTCTCCCAATTAAGCCCCATCACCCGAGGCCCACTCTGGCCCTTATCCATGGCTATCCGAAAACCTATGGAATTATGGTTGCTCAGCCGAAAACGCTCCCCCACTGAAACATCGATCCCCTGGCCTGGCTCATTCCCCAATACCAAGTCTAGTATGGCCCGCTCCCTGGTTGAATTGTCTACATGTTGTATCAAAAACCCTCCTGGACACATCTAACAAATTGCTCTCCATCCGAGCACCTGGTTGTAAGTGATTCCCAGTCAATATTGGAGAAGTTAAAGTCACCCACCATAACTACCCTGCTTTTTTCACACCTTTTCAGGATTTGACGACACAAATGCTCCTCTGTCTCCTGCAGAATGTTGGGAGATCTATAGTACACTCTCAACATTGTGATCTCACCCTTCTTATTCCTAACTCCAGCCTCACTACAAGATCCCTCCAATGTGTCCTCCCTCAAAACAGCTGTGATGTGTTCCCTGGTCATCAATGCAACTCCCCGAAGCCTTTTGTTTCCCCCTCTGTCCCGTCTAAAATAACGATATCCGGGAATGTTAAGCTGCCAGTCCTGTCCCTCCTTTAACCATGTTTCCGTAATTGCAATTACATCATAATTCCATGCAGTGATCCAGGCTCTCAGTTCACCTCTCTTACCTTCTTGCATTGAAGCAAATGCAGCAAGACCTCCAGTTGCACCAGGCCCCGCGACTTCCTTCTGCCTGGTCTTACTCTGCACTATGTTTATCTCAGTCTCACTTTTATTCCCAGTCCTTACACTTACTGGCTTGTTGTTCCACTTCCAACCTCAAACCTCCGCCCCGCCCGCCAAGCACACCCTAGCTACACTAGTTTAAACCCCCCCTCAGAGCACTAGCAAACCTACCACTCAGGATATTGGTGCCCCTCCAGTTCAGGTACAACCGTCCTTCTTGTACAGGTCCCACATTGCCCAGAAGACATCCCAGTGATCCATATATCTAAACCCCCCGCTCCCCCCACACCAGCTCTTTAGCCACATGTTGAACTGTGTGATCTCCCTGCTCCAAGCCTCACTAGCACGTGGCACGGGGAGTAATCCTGAGATTATTCCCCTCGATGTCCTGCTTTTTTGCTCCCTACCTAACTCCCTGAATTGTCTTTGCAGGACCTCTTCTTGCCGATGTCATTCGTGCCAATGTGGACAATGACATCTGTCTGTTTACCCTCCTGTTTCAGGATGCCGTGGACCCGCTTAGTGACATGCAGGACCCTGGCACCAGGGAGGCAACACACCCCTGACTATCGAGTCTCCTACTAATATCACTCGCTTGCACTGATCCCGACCCTGCTCTACAACAGAACCAGTTGTGGTGCCACAAGCCTGGCTGCTGCTGGTATCTTCCATTGAGTAGCTGTCCCCCCTCCAACATATCCAAAACGGTATACCTGTTTGAAAGGGGAATAACCACAGGAAAATCCTGCCTTACCTGCCTGCCTCTACTGACAGTCACCCATCTACCTCTCTGAACCTGTGGTATGACCACCTCCTGGAAACTAGTGTCTGTCACACTCTCTGACCCCTGTATGCTCTGCAATGTGTCCAGCTGCTGCTCCAACTGAACCACGCGGTCTATGAGGAGCTGCAGCTGGTCATACTTTCTGAAGACATTGTCATCAGGGACGCTAGAAAGCTCCCTGACCTCCCGCACCTGGCAGGAGGAACATATCACTGCCCAGACTGCCATCTCTGCCCTTGTACACTTCAGAAAGTTAATGGAATGAGAACCTTACCTTGCCTTTACTTTGCGTGTCCTCCTCACAGTGCCTTTTATTAGGTTAGAGGAGAAAGGAGGTGGGGAAAAACTAATGTAGCGTCTCGCGCTTAACCGATCCTTGACACCCGTTCTTCGGCTATTCACAGTCCCAGTTTAATATCCACAAAGCCACACTTTAATCTTCTTTTATACAAGTACATCTCGCTCCTGTAACTTTAAATGGAATAATTTCCTACCACATTTTCAACATTTATTCACAAAGTCACCCTGCCCGTACATTTTTAAATACTTACCCAAGATCGTAAGATCATCAGGTCATTACAAATAGGAGCTGGAGCAGGCCATTCAGCCCTTCATTCAGCAAGAGAATGGGGAACCTGCTTATTGCCTCAATTACGATTCATTGCTCTCTCTGCCTCTCCCTCTGTCTCTCTGTCCCTCCCTGTCTCTCTGCCATTCCCTATGTCTCGATCGCTCCCTCTCTATCCCTCCCTATCTCTCTGTCTCTGTCTCGCTCTCTCCACTGTAGCTACTCGAACACTTTTAATTTACCCATTGAATAGTTTTTTGTCTGTTTTTAGACTGTTTTATGAAGCTCGAATCCTCAGCACAAAGTGATGATGAAATGTGTCTGCTCATTAACATATTCTGAGACTTGTGTGGGATATTTAATTCCAATTTCTGATTTGAAATGTCTTGAATTTAATTGGACGAGTGCAGGTATGGATGAGTCTGGATAAGTGAGTGCAGGGAGATACAGTCTGTAAGTTCACCACCACTGGTGGTCATTTATCCAAGAATTAATTCCTGAATTTGTTCAAAATATTCGGTAGATATTCTCACAATGTCTATTCTCTCAGTGTCTTTAAACACATCTTCCCTGATCCATTGCTTTCTCTGTCAAGGGTTAATTTTATATTTGTCCCCAGTGATGTGTTTCTGAGCTGAAACCACAGGTTTCCGTTACAAACACTGACTGTGACTAAAATACACCCAGATTGATTTGGAAATATATTGATATTTAATTGTCTCCCACTATCGGTTTATTGTGACGTCTCTGACAGTTTGTAAACTATTTTCTGTTCCCCTGAATCGACACAATATTCAGTTCTCATTACTTAAATGGCACTTTCTCCTGGAGTTGGTCACATTATTGAGATTGATTTTTTAGGGCAAGGATAAATTGTTGAACAGTAAAGGAATTAAGGGTTATGGTGAGCGGGTGGGTAAATGGAGCTGAGTCCATAAAAAGATCAGCCATGACCTTATTCAATGGCGGAGCAGGCTCAAGGGGCCAGATATACGTTTTCCCCGTGTCTGCATGGGTTTCCTCCGTGTGCTCCGGTTTCCCCAACAGTCCAGAGATGTGCGGGTCAGGTTGATTGGCCGTGATAAATTGACCCTCAGGTATCAGGGGGATTAGCAGGGTAAATATGTGGGGTATGGGAATAGGGCCTGGGTGGGATTGTGGTCGGTACAGACACGATGGGCCGAATGGCCTCCTCCTACACTGTAGGATTCTATGATTTTATGATCATTGAGATTGCGATCTGTGTAGAGAGTGGAGACTAATGTCCTTCAGTAAACACATCACAGCAGCTGCTGTTTGTGGTCAACATTTCATCATCTCACCCTCGTTTTGTTCAATTTAACAGCCCAAAGTGTGAATCCATTCCATAATGGTGCTCCCAGACACAGACAGACAGACTGAGAGACACACTGACTGAAAGGGACAGACAGAGATAAGGACACAGAGTCTCTCTCACACACACACAGAGGAGCTTTGACTAAATTTCTCTAAATCGTGATAGATTCTGATCCATCACATGATCTGAAATCGATTCCAGTTGCAGGAGACATGGAATTTGACAAGGAAATATTCAATGAACGGCTTGACACTCGGAATTTGTGGTGAACCATAGATGGTTACCACTATGGGTACTTGTACATATGTTACTCTTGTTACTGTTGGGATTAGGGTTGGGGTGTTCCACCTGTTATCATTGTTTATGTGGTACACTCCGTTCGGCTCCGCCTTCTTACTGGAGTATAAAGGTCAATGCTACTTCCTCGTAGCCCTTAGTCTGGGATAGTATTGTTAAGTAGTGTGCTCCAATCTTGTTGTGAATAAAAGCCTTTATTCCCGGGTACGTCTTAGCCTCCCGTGTGAATCAATCGCGCATCAATTTTATTCACAACAAAATACCGAAAATGTTGTTAGAGGAACAAATGGAGCAGATGCTGAAACCCGATCGGCTAACCTTGGATCTGCGTGCCGCTGGGGCATCGAATACGTTCGACCATTGGTTGAAGTGCTTCGAGGATTACATTGAGGCCTCGACAGCAGTCCAGTCCGACGCCGACAGATTGCGGGTCCTCCACATAAGGGTGAGCGACATTGTGTATGCAACAATTCGCGATTCCCAAAATTACAAAGATGCCATCGAATTACTCAAGAAGCTGTACAATAAACAGCCGAACGAAATGCATGCTCGTCACCTATTAGCCACTCGACGGCGGCAGCCCGGCGAAACTACGGGACAGTACCTGCGCGAACTTCAACAGCTAGCCAGAGCCTGCAACTGCAAAGAGGTGTCGGCTACTCAATACACCAACGACCTTATTCGGGACGCGTTCGTGGCAGGAATCGGCTCATCCTATATTCACCTGCGGCTGCTAGAGCAGGGTAACTTGGACCTGGCTAAGACGGTAGAATTGGCCGATGCAATTGAAACGGCCTCCAGAAGTCTCGAAACCTACCCCACCGACCACGTGGGAACAGCGTGGCAAGCACAGCCACTGCCTCAACTGTACTCGGCGGCTCCTCGGAACTGCGCGATAATGCTCTCAACTTCAGACCTGACGGCTGCAGCAGCTCCTGGAGGCCCACGGTGCTATTTCTGCGGATTGGCGAAGCATCCACGCCAGAGATGTCCGGCCAGGACGGTGTTTTGCTCCGCCTGTGGAAAGAAAGGGCACTATGCAAAAGTGTGCCAAGCAAAGACCCCTTCCAAGCCCAGCAGTGCTGCGTGTGACTCCCCAGGATCCATCTCCTCGTCTCCGGCCTCGTCGATGTCTTCAGCCACGTGCGATCCACGGGCGCCGCCATTTCCTACGACGATGACGCAAGCCACGTGCGACCTGCGGGTGCCGCCGTTTTCAACATCATCGACCACGTGCGATTCATGGGCGCAGCCATTTTGGTCGACACCAGCCGCAGAAGACCAGCAGGGGTCCTCGTCGTCGGCTATCTCAGCTGCCTGCAGTTAAACTCGGGATCCAACAGTGGCGTCAATCATCCTGGACCAGGCCAAGCCTCACAGACTCGACAAGTCCATGATGGACATAGAGGTAAATGGGCGCCTGGCGCATTGCCTGTTTGACAGCGGGAGCATGGAGAGCTTCATCCATCCAGATACAGTGAAACGGTGCGCTCTCCATGTGCAAACTGTCAGGCAGACAATCTCCATGGCGTCGAGGTCCCGATCTGTCATCGTTCTTGGCAGCTGTGTGGTAACCTTAACGGTGCGGGGCACAGTCTACGAGAACTTCAGGCTCCTCGTGTTACCGCACCTTTGTGCTCCGGAACTCCTGGGGCGAGACTTTATTGTCCACCTGAAGAGTGTGACCCTGCAGTACGATGGGCCACTCCCTCCACTTTCAGTGGGAGAACAGCAGCCTCCAAATTGTCCAGCGCGCTCCGCATGCGGCCTCTCAACACTCAACATTACCCCGCCTTCCCTATTCGAAAATCTCGTGCCAGGCTGCAAGCCCATCGCGACTAAGAGCAGGCGTTACAGCGCTGAGGATCGGATCTTTATTAGATCTGAGGTTCAGCGGCTCCTCAGGGAAGGGGTCATTCAACCTAGCACTGGCCCATGGAGAGCACAAGTCGTGGTGATTAAGACTGGAGACAAGCCCCGGATGGTCATAGACTATAGTCAGACCATTAATAGATACACGCAGCTGGACGCGTACCCTCTCCCGCGCATATCTGACATGGTCAACCAGATTGCGCAGTACCGGTTGTTCTCCACCATCGACTTGAAGTCAGCTTACCACCAGCTCCCCATTCGCCCAGAGGACCGACAATACACGGCCTTTGAGGCGGATGGCCGTCTCTACCACTTTTTAAGAGTCCCTTTCGGCGTCACAAATGGGGTCTCGGTCTTCCAGCGTGAGATGGACCGAATGATGGACCAAACGGGCTGCGGGCTACCTTCCCGTACCTGGATAACGTCACTATCTGCGGCCATGACCAGCAGGACGACGACGCCAACCTCCAGACGTTTGTACGCACTGCGTCTCTCCTGAATCTGACCTACAACAGGGAGAAGTGTGTATTTAGCAAGCGCCGCCTAGCAATCCTCGGATACGTGGTGGAAAACGGGGTCCTTGGCCCTGATCCAGACCGTATGCGTCCCCTCCTTGAACTTCCCCTACCCACTAGCATCAAAGCACTGAGAAGATGTTTAGGCTTCTTCTCGTACTATGCACAGTGGGTCCCCAATTACGCGGACAAAGCCCCTCCGCTCATCAAGTCTACCTGTTTTCCCCTGACAGCAGAGGCTGGCCTAGCCTTTGAAGGGATAAAAGACGACATCGCGAAAGCCACGATGCACGCTGTTGATGAGTCCATCTCCTTTCAGGTGGAGAGTGATGCATCGGATTTCGCCCTGGCCGCCACACTTAACCAGGCAGGCAGGCCCGTCGCCTTTTTCTCTCGCACCCTCCAAGGCCCTGAAATTCGGCACTCCTCTGTGGAGAAAGAGGCTCAGGCCATTGTGGAGGCCATACGGCATTGGCACCATTATTTGGCTGGCAAGCGGTTTACCCTGCTCACGGACCAGCGGTCCGTGGCATTCATGTTCAGCAACACGTTAAAGGGAAAAATTAAGAATGATAAAATCTTGAGGCGGAGAATCGAACTCTCCACCTACAACTATGATATCATGTACCATCCGAGGAAGCTCAATGAGCCCTCAGATGCCCTGTCGCGTGGAACATGTGCCAGTGTGCAGGAGGACCGGTTACAGGCCCTCCACAATGATCTCTGCCATCCGGGGATCACTCGGTTTTTCCATTTTGTAAAGGCTCGGAATCTGCCCTACTCCATAGAGGATGTCAGGTCGATAACTTGAAGCTGCCAGGTTTGTGCAGAGTGCAAGCCGCACTTCTACCAGCCTGACAGGGCACACCTCATTAAGGCCACTCGCCCTTTTGAACGACTGAGTGTCGACTTCAAGGGCCCCCTTCCTTCGACAGATCGGAATGTGTATTTCCTCAACGTGGTTGACGAATACTCCCGATTCCCCTTTGCCATTCCCTGTTCTGACATGTCAGCTGCCACGGTCATCAAAGCCCTGCGGAGTCTTTTTACCTTGTTCGGCTACCCCAGTTATATCCACAGTGATAGGGGTTCGTCGTTTATGAGCGACGACTTGAGGCAATACCTGCTCTCTAGAGGAATTGCCTCAAGTAGGACTACGAGTTATAACCCCAGGGGTAACGGACAGGTCGAGAGAGAAAACGCTACAGTCTGGAAGGCTGTTTTACTGGCGCTAAGGTCTAGGGGTCTTCCAGTCTCCCGTTGGCAAGAGGTACTTTCTGATGCGCTCCATTCAATCCGGTCCCTCCTGTGTACGGCAACCAACGCTACCCCACATGAGCGGATGTTTACCTTCCTTAGGAAGTCTTCCTCTGGGACCTCACTGCCGTCTTGGTTGACGTACTCAGGACCTGTCCTCCTGCGGCGACATGTTAGGGCCCGCAAGTCCGACCCTTTGGTTGAACAGGTCCATCTCCTCCACGCCAACCCTCAATATGCCGATGTGGCATATCCTGACGGGCGAGAGGACACGGTATCTATCAGAGATCTGCCGCCAGGGGACCTGGAAAACCCCGTCACTCCCGCACCCCTGGTTAGGATTCCTTTGCCCATTCTCTCCCCTCCTGACACGGCGTGGGCAGCATCAGGACCTCCACTTAATCCTCTTACTCCCGTGTACAGCTTGCCTGAGTCCAGGAGAGTGTCGCCACCTCGAGGTCCACAGGCGTGTGAGGAACTAGAGGAGTCACTGGACACCACCTCAGAGAGAGGGACACCACGGTCACCAGAACCGGCACTGGAGCCAGTGCTGCAGAGATCGCAGAGACGGTGCGGACCTCCGATACAACTGAACTTGTGAACATATGGACAGTTCGTATTGTCTCCTTACCCCACCGGCCTTTGTTTTTTTAAAGGAGGGGTGAATGTGGTGAATCATAGATGGTTACCACGATGGGTACTTGTACATATGTTACTCTTGTTACTGTTTGGGGTTAGGGTTGGGGTGTTCCACCTGTTATTACTGTTTATGTGGTACACTCCGTTTGGCTCCGCCTTCTTACAAGAGTATAAAGGTCACTGCTACTTCCTAGTAGCCCTTAGTCTGGGATAGTATTGTTAAGTAGTGTGCTCCAATCTTGTTGTGAATAAAAGCCTTTATTCCCGGGTATGTCCAAGCCTCCCGTGTGAATCAATCGCGCATCAGAATTTCTCTGGGACAAAGTGATCTTGGTGTGTTTGTCCACAGATCTCTGAAGGTGGAAAGGCATGTTAGTAGGCTGGTGAAAAAGGCATATGGGACACGTCCTTTTATCAGCCGAGGAATAGATGACAAAGCAGGGGAGACATGTTGGATTTGTACTAAACTTTGGTGAGGCCACAACTGGAGTTCTGTGTGCAGTTCTGGTCACCACATAATAGGAAGGATGTGATTGCACTGGAGGGGGTGCCCAGGAGATTCACCAGGAGGTTTCGGGGGGATGTGAGGAAAAATAGTTTTCCCCAGAGGGTGGTGGTGGTCTGGAATGTGCTGTCTGGGAGGGTGGGATAGGTGGGTTGCCTCACATCCTTTAAACAAATACCTGGATGAGCACTTGGCACGTCACAACATTCAGGGCGATGGGACAAGTGCTGGTAAATGGGATTAGGTGGGAAGTCAGTTGGTTCTTGCGTGCTGGTGCAGACTCGATGGGCCAATGGGCCTCTTCAGCTCAGTATGATTCTCTGATAGTTGGTAACTAATTACCTGCCTGGAGAAAAGATTGGATATTGGGAAAGTGAGGCGGAGTGGGTTTAATTACAAAAATCCTCAAACGATTGGAGATGGGAGTACAATGTGAGGAAAGACCCTCTTTAGGGAATATTGTAACAAACTGTGATTCTGGAATTCTGGGAAACATAGAACATAGAAACATCGAAAACTACAGCACAAAACAGGCCCTTCGTCCCCACAAGTTGTGCTGAACATATCCCTACCTTTTAGGCCTACCTATAACCCTCCATCCTATTAAGTCCCATGTACTCATCCAGGAGTCTCTTAAAAGACCCTATTGAGTTTGCCTCCACCACCACTGACGGCAGCCGATTCCACTCGCCCAACACCCTCTATGTGAAAAACTTCCCCCTAACATTTCCCCTGTACCTACCCCCCAGCACCTTAAACCTGTGTCCTCTCGTAGCAGCCATTTCCAGCCTGGGAAAAAGCCTCTGAGAGTCCACCCGATCTATGCCTCTCAACATCTTATATACCTCTATTAGGTCTCCTCTCATCCTATGTCTCTCCAAGGAGAAAAGACCGAGCTCCCTCAGCCTATCCTCATAAGGCATGCCACTCAATCCAGGCAACATCCTTGTAAATCTCATCTGCACCCTTTCAATCTTTTCCACATCCTTCCTGTAATGAGGCAACCAGAACTGAGCATAGTACTCCAAGTGGGGTCTGACAAGGGTCTTATATAGCTGCATCATTATCCCCGGACTCCGAAACTCAATTCCTCGATTGATAAAGGCCAGCACTCCATACGCCTTCTGAACCACCTCCTCCACCTGCGGGGCCGATTTTAGAGTCCTATGGACCCGGACCCCAAGGTCCTTCTGATCCTCGACCGTACTAAGAGTCTTTCCCTTTATATTGTACTCCTTCATCCCATTTGACCTGCCAAAATGAACCACTACGCATTTATCTGGGTTGAAGTCCATCTGCCACTTCTCCGCCCAGTCTTGCATCCTATCTATGTCCCTCTGTAACTTCTGACATCCCTCCAGACTATCCACAACCCCACCAACCTTTGTGTCGTCGGCAAACTTACCTACCCATCCCTCCACTTCCTCATCCAGGTCATTTATGAAAATGACAAACAGCAAGGGTCCCAGAACAGATCCCTGGGGCACACCACTGATGACTGACCTCCATTTAGAAAAAGACCCATCTACAACCACTCTCTGCCTCCTTTGGGCAAGCCAGTTCTGGATCCACAGGGCAGCAGGCCCTTGGATCCCATGCCCTCTCACCTTTTTGAGAAGTCTTGCATGGGGGACATTATCGAACGCCTTGCTAAAATCCATATAAACCACATCTACCGCTTTCCCTTCGTCAATGTGTGTGGTCACATTTTCGAAGAACTCCACCAGGCTCGTGAGGCACGATCTGCCTTTGACAAAGCCATGCTGAGTATTCTTGAGCATACCAAACCTCTCTAAATGCTCATAAATCTTGTCCCTCAGGATCTTCTCCAACAGCTTACCAACCACTGAGGTTAGACTCACCGGTCGGTAATTTCCTGGGCGATCCCTATTCCCCTTCTTGAAAATAGGAACCATATCCGCAATCCTCCAATCCTCCGGCACCTCTCCCGTCTCCATCGATGACGCAAAGATCATCGCCAGAGGCTCTGCAATCTCTTCCCTTGCCTCCCACAGTAATCTGGGGTACATCCCATCCGGACCCGGCGACTTATCTATCTTGATGCCATTCAAAGATTCCAGCACAACCTCTTTGTTAAAGTCCACATACTCAATCTTTTCAGTCCACCGCAAGCCCACAGTACATCCACCCATGTCCTTCTCCTCTGTGAAAACCGAGGCAAAATATTCATTCAGCACCTTTGCCATTTCTACTGGTTCCATACAGATTTTCCCGCCTTCACCTTTTATAGGCCCTATTCCTTCATGTCTCATCCTTTTACGCTTCACATTTTTATAGAACACCTTCGGGTTTTCCTTAATTCTACTTGCCAAGGCCTTCTCGTGACCCCTTCTGGCTCTCCTAATTTCCTTCTTTAGTCCCTTCCTACAAGCCATATACTCATCTCGATCCCTATCTTCGCCAAGCTCTCTGAACCTTTTGTATGCTTTCCTTTTCTTCTCGACGAGGTCCCGCACAGCTTTTGTACACCACGGTTCCTTTAACCTACCAACTCCTCCCTGTCTGCTCGGAAAGGTCTCGGTTTTCATTTCACACATTCATATTCTCTCGTTTAAGTAGCTTGTGCTGTTCAGGGGAGCCTCTCTCAAAGTAAGTGTCCACATTTCTCTCTAATATCATGACATTGAATTATTAATTCCTATCGTGTTATATCAATCGGTTTATTTTTTTGGTATGGTGATGGGTTTGATTGTTGGAACCCATCGTGTTGTAACACTGACGCTGGTGCCGTGGGCCTAGATTGTTAATGCCATGGGAAAAGCCTTATTCTTGTTGTTGGCGCTCCATCCATTAACACACTCTGGGGAAGATAACTCAGGAACAATCCGGCATTCCCACTGGCCACAGCCAATGTTCTATTGAATGGGAACATTCATTCCAAATTTGCAGTTACAACTCCGAATGTTTCTGAGGATATCCAAGGTTGCCATTGGACGTCCTTGTGTCTGTTCTGCTGTCCAGTTGGAGTGTGAGTGATCTAAATCTTCTTTAATTAAAAAACCTTGATGACCTTTCCTCTAACAATATAAAATAACAAAAACCTTTCACCCCCGAGTCTGCAATTTACAACCGACCGAACCTCAGCTGTGAATGAGGAATGTTTGAGCTGATCTAGACTGCTCCTCGTGTGAGGAATTTCTTGCCAACATCGTCCTTGAAAGGGTGATTTCTAATTCTGAGATTTTGCTGACTGTTTCTCCAGGGTGAGATGAAAGAACACAGAGTCTCCCAGAATGCTGCATCAAGGAATTAATTTCCCTCAAACAATTCCATGTCACCCTTTTCTCTTCCACACTCAGCACTGTCCATGCAGACTGTTGTCAGAATTTACTCCCTTTATATTGTACTCCTTCATCCCATTTGACCTGCCAAAATGAGTGTCCATTTCATCAGTGCTCGGAGGGAGCAGCAGATCTGAGTGAGTGCCCATTTCATCAGTGCTCGGAGGGAGCAGCAGATGCGAGTGAGCATCCATTTAATCAGTGCTAGGAGAGAGCTGCCGATCCGACAGTGTCCACTTCATCAGTGCTAGGAGGAAGCAGCAGATCCAAGTGAGCGTCCATTTCATCAGTGCAAGGACAGAGCAGCAGATCCGAGTGAGTCTCCATTTCATCAGTGCTAGGAGAGAGCTGCAGATCCGACAGTGTCCATTTCATCAGTGCTGGGAGAGAGCAGCAGATCCGAGTGAGTGTCCATTTCATTAGCGCTGGGAGGGAGCAGCAGATCCGAGTGAGAGTCCATTTCATCAGTGCTGGGAGAGAGCAGCAGATCCGAGTGAGTGTCCATTTCATTAGCGCTGGGAGGGAGCAGCAGATCCGAGTGAGAGTCCATTTCACCAGTGCTGGGAGAGAGCAGTAGATATGTCTAAGTGTCCATTTCATCAGCGCTAGGAGAGAGCAGCAGATCCGAGTGAGTGTCCATTTCATCAGCGCTCAGAGGGAGCAGCAGATCCGAGTGAGAGTCCACTTCATCAGTGCTAGGAGAGAGCAGCAGATCCGAGTGAGTGTCCGTTTCATCAGTTCTAGGAGGGAGCAGCAGATCTGAGTGCGTGTCCATTTCATCAGTGCTAGGAGAGAGCAGCAGATCCGAGTGAGTCTCCATTTCATCAGTGCTCAGAGCCAGCAGCAGATCCGAGTGAGAGTCCAGTTCATCAGTGCTAGGAGAAAGCAGCAGATCTGAGTGAGTGTCCATTTCATCAGTGCTTGGAGAGAGCAGCAGATCTGAGTGAGTGTCCATTTCATCAGTGCTTGGAGGCAGCAGCAGATCCGAGTGAGTGTCCATTTCATCAGTGCTAGGAGAGAGCAGCAGATCTGAGTGAGTGTCCATTTCATCAGTGCTTGGAGGCAGCAGCAGATCCGAGTGAGTGTCCATTTCATCAGTGCTAGGAGAGAGCAGCAGATCCGAGTGAGAGTCCAGTTCATCAGTGCTGGGAGAAAGCAGCAGATCCGAGTGAGTGTCCATTTCATCAGTGCTAGGAGAGAGCAGCAGATCCGAGTGAGAGTCCAGTTCATCAGTGCTGGGAGAAAGCAGCAGATCCGAGTGAGTGTCCATTTCATCAGTGCTAGGAGAGAGCAGCAGATCCGAGTGAGAGTCCAGTTCATCAGTGCTGGGAGAAAGCAGCAGATCCGAGTGAGTGTCCATTTCATCAGTGCTAGGAGAGAGCAGCAGATCCGAGTGAGAGTCCAGTTCATCAGTGCTGGGAGAAAGCAGCAGATCCGAGTGAGAGTCCAGTTCATCAGTGCTCGGAGGGAGCAGCAGATGCGAGTGAGCATCCATTTAATCAGTGCTAGGAGAGAGCTGCCGATCCGACAGTGTCCACTTCATCAGTGCTAGGAGGAAGCAGCAGATCCAAGTGAGCGTCCATTTCATCAGTGCAAGGACAGAGCAGCAGATCCGAGTGAGTCTCCATTTCATCAGTGCTAGGAGAGAGCTGCAGATCCGACAGTGTCCATTTCATCAGTGCTGGGAGAGAGCAGCAGATCCGAGTGAGTGTCCATTTCATTAGCGCTGGGAGGGAGCAGCAGATCCGAGTGAGAGTCCATTTCACCAGTGCTGGGAGAGAGCAGTAGATATGTCTAAGTGTCCATTTCATCAGCGCTAGGAGAGAGCAGCAGATCCGAGTGAGTGTCCATTTCATCAGCGCTCAGAGGGAGCAGCAGATCCGAGTGAGAGTCCACTTCATCAGTGCTAGGAGAGAGCAGCAGATCCGAGTGAGTGTCCGTTTCATCAGTTCTAGGAGGGAGCAGCAGATCTGAGTGAGTGTCCATTTCATCAGTGCTAGGAGAGAGCAGCAGATCCGAGTGAGTCTCCATTTCATCAGCGCTAGGAGAGAGCAGCAGATCCGAGTGAGTCTCCATTTCATCAGTGCTCAGAGCCAGCAGCAGATCCGAGTGAGAGTCCAGTTCATCAGTGCTGGGAGAAAGCAGCAGATCCGAGTGAGTGTCCATTTCATCAGTGCTCGGAGAGAGCAGCAGATCTGAGTGAGTGCCCATTTCATCAGTGCCAGGAGAGAGCAGCAGATCCGAGTGAGTGTGCATTTAATCAGTGCTAGGGGAAAGCAGCAGTTCTGAGTGAGTGCCATTTCATCAGTGCTGGGAGAGTGTGGTAGATCCGAGTGAGTGTCCCTTTCATCAGTGCTTGGAGGGAGCAGCAGATCCGAGTGAGTGTCCCTTTCATCAGTGCTTGGAGGGAGCAGCAGATCCGATTGAGTGTCCATTTCATCAGTGCTAGGAGAGAGCAGCAGATCCGAGTGAGTGTCCATTTCATCAGTGCTCGGAGGGAGCAGCAGATCCGAGTGAGCGTCCATTTCATCAGTGCTAGGAGAGAGCAGCAGATCCGAGTGAGGGTCCATTTCATCAGTGCTAGGAGAGAGCAGCAGATCCGAGTGAAAGTCCATTTCATTGCTCAATGATGGATGACAGAATGGGTCATGAATTCACCCACTCTGCATCGACTGGGGTTATTGAGGCTCAGGGTAACCAGACTGGGCGGGGGTGGGGGGTGAAACAGGATGGGGAGGGTGTGTGGAGTCTCTCAGCAGCTGCTGTATTCTCTCACAATGGGGAGGTAGTGAGCATTCTCTGGTGATATCCATGTCTTGGGGTCTAGGGTGTTAATGCCATAATATTGTCCTCAAGGGCCTTTCACCGACCATTGAGGTTATATGTCACAGAATATCCAAATCCCTCCCCACAGCCCCCATGGGATGATTTACATGACATCATCTCAAATCCCCCCTCCCCCTTCCGCACCCTTTGTCATTCAAACTCCAACTGGTGGAGCCAACGACTCAACTTGGATTGGATTATCTCGGCTTGAACTCTCCTCACCCAGAATTGTAACATTGTTTCCCAAATCAGCAGGTTGGGATATCAACTCTGACTCCACTGAACTGAGCTCCATAATCCAGGCCGACACACCCCCCGGTACCAGTACTGAGGGAGTGCTGCACTGTTGGAGGTAGATGTATATACTCTCGGATTTGAGCTCCATAATCCAGGTCCACACGCCCCCCGGTGCCAGTACTGAGGGAGTGCTGCACTGTCGGAGACGCACTGACAGTCCCTCGAACCTGAACACAATCCAGTTGGAGAATCTCTGTTGAATTCCTGGCCTGGTGATGACTCATTTTTGTTGATGAGATCTTGCTGTGTACATTTGTTCTGCTGAGGTCTTTGCATTAAAAGAATGCTTATATTGTAATAGTACCTCATTGGTTGTAAAGTTTGGGATGTTCATTTTTGGGGATTCCTGAAAGTTCCCCTGATGTATAATAGTTCCTTTGTTCTTTCAGATTCAAATCCCAACCTTTCCGAACTGGAATCTCAAATCCAGATCAAATCACTTCCCTTCCACACAGATCACTGGCTATTGAGGGAGTAGCCTTCTCACCTGCTGCTGTACATCAGACCCATCTGATCCATTTCTAATAGTTCCTCACATTTACTCTACCACAGATCCCCTGACAGCTCCAGTGGTGTCTCTGGATCAGCAGAGTGGGATCTACATTGTCGGAGAGAATGTTACCATTACCTGCACCGTGACTGGAGATTATCACTATCGAACCTTCTACTTCTTTAATGATAATAATCCACTGCACTCCAGACTAATTAGTACACGGGACAGGAGTGTAACCTACACAGTAACCGGTGTAAACATCAGAGGGGATTATAAATGCAGATATGGATACAGCATCAAAGGAAGGAGGTTAGAATCGAAATTCAGCAACGTGGTAACTCCCACACTCGCGGGTAAGTGACAACAAATAGAATGTTCCAGAATCTTTCTCTGACTCATTTCCCAAATCTAGGCTGCTGTGAATGTAACATGTGAGTTAACATTGGAGAGCAGCAGTGACTGAGTGTTCATCTCTCTCTACAACTCTTCAGAGTGTCTCTGGAACACTGGGCTGGAATTCACCCGTTTACACAGAGTGTGGTCACAGGGGGTGAGGTGGGGCCGGTGAGGAAGGCAGGAGGAGGGGGTGAGGGGGACAGTCAGCAGCTGAAGTGTTCTGTCACTGAGGGAGAGGGAGCTGGGGGAGCATGGTCCTGTGGCCTCACATTCTAGTCTTGATGAGAAAGACCCTTCTTGACCCCAGAGTGACCCCCTCGTGTTCCAGTGAGAGCGTTGAGGACATCACAGTGTCGGTGACCCCTCATCACAATGAGCGAGGGCCTGTTAATAAATCCAGCCATAACCACCCTTCCACATTCATTCTGCACACTGAATATTACAATAAATCCACTTGTGTTAAACTATCTGCATTCAGACAAATCTCATTTAATTTGATAGACTCTATCTCCATGTCTCTCCCGTGACAGGCATTGTGGGTTCAACATCTAAAGGTTTTAATGAGCCCTAATGTCAGTATGAGGGAGTGCTGCACTATAACGGAGGTACATGTTTGTCCTGTAAGACTTGAGCTCCTTAATCCAGACGGACACACCCCCACCTCGGTGCCAGTACTGAGGGGGTGCTGCACTGTCGGAGGTAGATGTATATACTCGAGGACTTGAGCTCCATAATCCAGGCCGACACTCCCCCCGGTGCCAGTACTGAGGGAGTGCTGCACTGTCGGAGGTAGATGTATATCCTCTCGGATTTGAGCTCCATGATCCAGGTCGACACTACCCCCCGCCCCGGTGCCAGTACTGAGGGAGTGCTGCACTGTTGGGGACACACCGATATACTCTAGAACTGGAACTCCACAATCCAGTCCGACAGTCTCTGCTGAAATCCGGGGTGTTTCTTGGAACCTCTGGGTAAATATATAACGCGTAACGAACATCAGCGTATGAGATAACACATTACCAGCTCAATGACTCATTTTTGCTGAAGGGATCTTGCTGTGTACGTTTAATCTGCTGGGTTCTTTGCATTAAAAGAGTGATTATATTGCAATAGTAGCTCATTGGCTGTAAAGTTTATTTTGGGGATGTTCTGAACTCCTCAACGGTCCCCGATGTGCAATAGTTCATTTGTTCCTTCAGAATCAAATCCCCAACTTTTCCTAACTGGAATCTCAAAAGAACAGAAGAATTGGGAACAGGAATAGGACATTTGGCCCCTCGGGTTTGCTCCACCATTCAGTGAGATCATGGCTGATCTTTCCCCGTCACCCTCCGACGTTGTAAGCCCGTGCATTTAGCATGACCAATCCACCTAACCTGCACATCTTCGGCCCATGGATCATAGGATTCCTACAGTGCAGAAGGAGGCCATTTGGCCCATCGTGCCTGCACCGACAACAATCCCACCCAGACCCTTTCCCCGTAACCCCACAGATTTATCCTGCTAATTCCTGTGAAAATAAGGGGCAATTTAGCCTGGCAAATTCACCTCACCTGCATATCTTTGGAGTGTGGGAGGAAGCCAGAGCACCCAGAAGAAAGTAAAGTTTATTTATTAGTCAGAAGTAAGGCTTACATTAACACTGCAATGACGTTACTGTGAAATTCCCCTAGTGGCCACAGTCCGGCGCCTGTTCAGGTCAATGCACCTAACCGGCACGTCTTTCAGAATGTGGGAGGAAACCAGAGCACCCGGAGGAAACCCACGCAGACACGGGGAGAATGTGCAAACTCCGCACAGACAGTGACCCAAGGCCGAAGTTGAACCCTGGTCCCCACTGCTGTGAGGTTACAGCGCTAACCACTGTGCCACCGTGCTGCCATTACAAGTGACCAGTGATAATCTGCCTCCTATAACTCAGCATTGAATTTACAATCAATCGTCACCACTTCTCTCTTTCCAATTGCAGTTCTGAATAAGCCACATTTCTGGGTGGATTCTGATGCTGCTGCTCAGGGTGGAGATGTCACCTTTAACTGTAGCAGCCCCCGCGACAATCCTGCCATTGCATTTTACTTATACAGGCAAGGAGAAATGGGATTAGTCAGCGTCAAGTCTCCTGCTGCAGACACACATTCCGTCACCTTCACCGTCAAGAATATTGATCGCTCTAAAATAGGAAATTATACCTGTCGGTATGAAGCGGATGTGAATGGAAGGAACCTAATCTCGGGTGATAGTGACCCTGTAAACATCACTGTGAGAGGTGAGTGAGACTCACTGTCAATATATCCATCTGATTTTAGTGAAATGGTTTCTCTGTTTTAGTTTCAATCTCTGACCTTTCCATTTACACTAACTAGCGCAGGGAAAACTGCCCTGACAAGGTGGACAAATTGTTCCCTCCACACCTATGCAGGATTCAGGGGCATTGCGTTCTGAAGAGCTAACAGATGGCTGGACCTGTGATGTGGACCACAGCCACACCATTGCACATTGGGAATCGAATGTACGCTGTGTCCCAGCAGCTGTGACTGGTGGGGCATCCGCCCGGTAGTTGAAGCATAATCACCATTTCATGGAGGAGTTCATGAGTTATGGCCAAAAATTAGGTTATTGATCGATTGAACTTGAGCTCCCGACTTCAAAATCTGGAATTAATGGTGGCCATTGTTGCAAAAACCCACCTGCTTCACAAATGTGCTTTCGGGAAGGAAATCCACCATCCTTACCCGGTCTGGCCCACATGTGACGAGCTGTTGTCTGTTAAATATCCAATGAAATGGTCCAGTGAGACACTCATTTCCCGGAGCAATGAGGGATGAGCAAGGAATGCTCAGCCCAGCCAAAGACACTCACATCCCATGCAGGAATTAAACATACCCAGTGACATATAATCCCTTTATTATTCACACCGTGAAACTATTGACAAAACGCGAATCAGTTAACTGCGACTTTCAAAGATATGATGCAAACACGATTGAAGATCAACCTCCTCCTGTGTCCCATTTCAAAGTGTACCATTTACTGTGTATTCAAAACCCTGGAACTCCCTCCCGAACAGCACTGTGGGTGTACCTACACCACATGGGACTGACTGATGTCCAATAACAATCCTGGAATTTTCTCCCTAACAGCACTGTGGCTGTACCTACAACACTCTGACTGACTGAATTCCAATAACAATCCTGAACTCCCTCCCGAACAGCATTGCAGGTGTACCTACACCACCCTGACTGACTGAAATCCAATAACACCCTCAGGGAGATCCCCATGGAGACCTTGGCTTCCCAGGACCCCAGTTCCAAAACCCCTCTGGGAGGAAATCTCACAGGTTTAATACTCTTGGGGTGAAGACACTTCTCCTCATCTCAGACCTAAATGGAGCTCCCCCCTAATTCTGAGAGAGTGACCCCCTCGGTTCTAGAAATCCACCCTTCTCACCAACCAGAGGAATCAGCATCCCTCCATCCAGCCCGGTCAGAATTTAACACATTCCAAGAAGATAAACAGAGGAAATGCTAATTTTAATCATCAGAAACAGAAAACAAGCCCCCATAATAAAATGAAGAAGTTGATCAAACGATTGGACAAATGAGGAAATGAATGAACCAATCACTGTGGGTGAATGGGGAGAATAGATGAAAATCTATTGTTCTCTGTCAGTGTGAGGACAAAACCCTTCAGACACACCCAATGGTTCTGAGCTGTTACATGACTGGAAGATGGATAGATAAATTACAGCATGGAAGGAGACCATTCAGCCCATTCTGTCCATGCCAGCCCGAGGACACCCAGCACATCATCTTCTGCCTGACATTGCAACTTGCTTTGCAATACTTGCAGAAGCAGCAGAGAAAATAGGAGCAGGAGGAGGCCATTCTGCCCTTCGAACCTGCTGCTCCATTCATTATGATCATGGCCGATCACACAATATTGCAGGTGTGGTCTCACCAAGGCCCTGTATAACTGCAGCAAAATCTCCCTGCTCCTGTACTCGAATTCTCTCGCTCTGAAGGCCAACATACCATTTGGATTCTTCACTGTCTGCTGCACCTGCACGCTTACCGTCAGTGACTGGTGCACGAGGACACCCAGGCATCATTGGGAAATTGGGACAGAAACAAGGTATTGGCGAATCATAAGGCATGGTGAACTTTGGTAGAATTTGTTAACGCTGATGGATAGGTTGATTTCAGGCCATGGATTAATCCAGACTCTGTCCCGCTCCTCCTTCACAGTCCTTTGTTTTTCAACTGAATTCTCTGAGTCTCACAAACAAGCATTTATTCCCCATCACTGACAGAGCTGCTCGGCCAGTTGGAGGGTGGCTCACAGTCACCCACATCGCTGGGTTCTGGAGGCCCAGGGTGGCTAGGCCAAGGAATGGTGGCACGTTTCCTACCCCTCTGGGCATCTGCCAACCAGATAGTTTATTGTTTTGTCACAGTTCAGAACTTTCCCCATCACCAACACCAATATCAAGCTTTCTATTTTGTTTTGGGGTTTAGTCTGAATTAATTGAAAGTTCTGAGCTTCCCCGGGAGTGATTATAAATTCCCCATCGCTCTCTCATTAATCCCAGCCTCAGGATTACATGAGCACGATATTGTAGAGGGGATGATGCAGAGAAATAGAGACAGGCAATGATGTCATCACAGTGTGAGCCATAGAACCATAGGAATGTTACAGCACAGCCATTCGGCCCATCATGGCCATGCCAGCCGGAACATCCAAACTTTAAAATGCCACCTTCCTGCACCCGCCCATAGTCCTGTCGCTTACAGCACTTACCATGCAGCAATGCCAATGGAAATCTCACCATGTTCCCCCTAATTGTGAAGGGGGCAAGTTAGGTAGGGTTACCAAGCTTCTCAGACTAGGCTTCCTTGTTTGAAATTGAACATTTCCCCACTCACTCTCTTCAATTCATCCTCTTAATCTTACAGCTTCCGATTCAATCCCAATCCGATTGGCTGTGGCCGTGCTGATCATGTTTGGAATCATCATCATCCTGGGAAAGGAGTGTATCCGGATTGAGAGAAAGAAAGATTCTGCAGGTAAACTCCAATCTCCGGATTGATTGACTGGACCTCCTGGGAATTAGTGGAGTAATTGCCTTTTGGTTTTCACACAATAAGTATCCAGTCTTCATCATGGTGGCATGGTGGCACATTGTTTCGTAGTGCCACCTCACAGCGCCAGGGACCCGGGTTCAATTATGCTGCTGGGTCACTCTTTGTGTGGAGTTTGAACGTTCTCCCCGTGTCTGCGTGAGTTTCCTCCAGGTGCTCCGGCTTCTTCCCACAGTTCAACGATGTGCAGGTCAGGTGGATTTACCATGCTAAATTGCCCCATAGCGTCTAAAGATATGGAGTTTATGGAGATTTGTGGGGTAAATATGTGGGGACCTGGGGATAGGCCCTGGGTAAGGTGATTCATTGGAGAGTTGGTGCAGACTCGATGGGCTCAATGTGCTTCTGCACTTTTGGGATTCTATGGATTCTATGGTCACTGGAAGCTGAGGTTTGGAACAAGGTTAGTCCAGAGTCTGAAAATTCAGGCAATATTTCCTCCATCCTGATCACAGCAAGAGAGGCGATAAAGAGGTGACTGATACCAGGGAATTTCCAAAACGTGCAGACATTGTGTGTGTCCATGATATGCACAATGGCCTCTCCCCACATTCCTTTCATTGATCTGCACCAGTCACCTCAGATATCGATTTCACTTCATCAATATTGAAGAATCCAGCTGCAATTGCCACTTGCAACAGAAACCTGAACATTTACACATCAGCCCCATTCCCACTAAATAGCCACGTTGTTTAATCCCTCTCAGATTTAGTCACAGTGTCGTCTGAGATACATTTCCACCAGGTACCACAGCTGGAACTGTATTTATTCAAATCACTCGGTTTAAACTGGGATAAATACTTGTCTCCAACAGGGACTGTCACTGCTGTAACATTCACTGAATCAATCCCCTCTCCCCAAATACAAAGAGTTTGATCCAATTCAAGCAGCAACTTCTGTCGCTGGTGTTGAAGCATGAATAGAAAAATACACACAGACTGACTCAGCAAGTGAGGGGGACGGGGAAGGGGTTAACAATATTGACAATCAGAAGTTGCAGACAAATGAGGGAACAGACAGGCAATTCATTAGTTGTAGATATATCTTGATGCTGTCTCTAATAGGTTAATGAATATAAGCTGCTTCTCGCTGCAGAAAGTGGCTGTGTTCTCAGGAATACAATTAACTCTCAGAGCGCCCTCTCATTGCCTGAACCCAGAACTCTGTTATCACACTGACATTGTCTCACCGAATGGTAAATGACCAGATAACTATTTACCAAAGTGAATAGTCACACAGGAATCGTACTGAAAAATGTACAATCTGATTATTTTGCTTTTAAAAATGAATCATTGGGGCTCCGGAAGTTTTGTTTTCAATAATTTATACCGATATGGTCCATACTGACTGGAGGATATCGGAGAGAGTCCATCACTCACTAAACAGCCTTATTGATGGACATTTACCCTCTCATTTCACAGGTTCCCACGCTGATGGAGTTCATTGTGTAGTAAGTGGCCATGGAGAGACTTCAGTGTGAATGCACTGTGTTGAAGATCTTACACAAGTCTGGCATTTTCAAACAGAATCGTGATTATTATTCCATAAAACTGCGACAAAACATTTATCCAGTTAAGCCAAGTTTTGTAACAATGTCTCTGCCACTTGTAATGCTAGTTCTCTGTCAGTGTGCACCTGTGGGTGAGTGTGTGTATATTTGAGTGTCTGTGAGAGAGAGTGTGAGAGTGTGTGAGAGAGAGGGATTGTGTACGTGTGTGTGTGAGAGAGAGGGATTGTGTACGTGTGCGTGTGAGAGAGAGAATGTATGTGTATGTGTGAGAGAGAGTGTTTAGGTGTGCGCGTGAGAGAGAGACTGTGTGTGTGTGAGAGAGTGTGTGTGAAAGAGAGAGAGAGATGGTGAGTGTGTGTGTTTATTTATATGTGTGGCAGGGAGAGGAAGTGTGATAGAGAGGGAGTGTGTGTGAGAGTGAGTCTGAGAGTTTGAGAGTGATAGAGTGCTGTTAACTGGCTGCAATATTCAAACCTTTCCCCAGAAATGTGCCCCTTGTGCGACCGACCACAGGACAGAGAGTTGACTGAGATTCCACTTGAACAAATCTTTCTCCTTATTCAATACTTTAGGTAGCAATACTTAACCGATACTCACAGTAGTTGCCACAGCTACTTTAACACATTTAAGACACATTTAACTTTAATAATTTTTAACTCAAGTTTAAATTTAACTTATGCTTAAATCGAACATTTTTGATGGAAGCAAATACTACCCACTTGAGTGAATTGGCCAGGCTCGCTCTCTGGTCTAAATCTCCCTTGTGGTTTCTTTGTCTTCCTCTGAAGTTGGCTCCAGGGCACTAATTGATTATGTGATTCTTGGGTTTCTGCTGAGGACAAAACTGAAACTGTCTAGAAAGTTCTCTGGCACTCAGCCAATGATACCACCAGAAACTGATCATAATGTTCAATTATAGCAAATGGATTTACTCAAAAAGAACTTCCAATATATATACCATGCTGCATGTAATTGACAAAGCTTCATCATATATGGTAACAATGGCTCCAGCATGACCAGCATCAGTTCAACAACCATCCTTATCTCGTCAACACAGGATGTGTCAGGTCACATCACTCAGGACAGGTCATGACTTGCTGCTGCCTTCTCTGACCTGCATCTGTGTTTAACACAACTTGATGGAAATTCCCAGCATGCTTGATTCTCATTGTCACTGTTTCTCTCATTGTTGCTGTTGGCCACTCGGCCACAGTCCTCTTAATTCTGAAGCATGAAGCGAGTGGATCACAAACCATGACCAAGTTCCATCTCACAGGTAAGTATTAAGAATTCAGTCAACTTAACTATCGGCACATTATTACATCCTTACACTTAACTAACTTCTGATCTACGTAACAGCAATTCCATATTCAATCGTCACAATATTGTCTTTTTTCATTTAACAAACTGAATCAGAAATAGCATCAAAGAATTTAAGGTCCCTAATATTATTAACACTGCAACATGAGACAGGAGTCAAATCCATGGATGAATGTGTACATTGTTTCCCCATTTCCATATATCATCCCAGCAAGTGTTCCCCTTGTTATCTTTCATTTCCTCATCAATTTCCTATACTTCTTGTGTTAATACTTACAGATGTTTTAAACACTTCTCCTGGTCATTGTTTTAATTTTTCAATTCAGCATCTAATTTCAGGACAACTGCAAATATTTCTTTGGATATTTGCTCAAAGTATTCCTCAATTCTGCGATGACATTGATTGTAACTTGTTCTCTAACATGTCCGTCAATGAGGTGAATGTGTTCAATCCTTGCTGAAACAGCAGGTGGGGTGATGGATAGGGTACATTTCTGTACTGTAATGTATCTCTGCTTCATTACTGTGTGCACAGTCTGTTCCATCTCCCACATACCCACTGTTGCACACATCCTCTCACTTATCTCAACCTCCCAATTACAGGTGCCCACGCAGGTGGAGTTCATTGTGCAGTAAGTGCCCATGAAGAGATTTCAGTGTGAATGCACTGTGTTGAAGATCTTAGTAAGAGTTTTAACAACACCAGGTTAAAGTCCAACAGGTTTATTTGGTAGCAAACACCATTAGCTTTCGGAGCGCTGCTCCTTCATCAGATGGAGTGGAAATGTGCTCTCAAACAGGGCACAGAGACACAGAAATCAAGTTACAGAATACTGATCACCCCAGTCCAACGCCCGCATCTCCACATCTTGAAGATCTTACACAGAAACAGAGTAGACATTCTTATTATACAAAACTGCAACAAAACATTTAACCCAGTGAGAGAGAGTGTGTACATGTGTGTGTGAGGGAGCGAGTGAGCGTGTGAGTGTGAGTGCAAGAGAGAGATAGAGAGAGGGTGAGAATTGGCCAGGCTCACTCTCCGGTCTGAATCCGCCTTGCGGTTTCTTTGTCTTTCTCTGAAGATGTCTCCAGGGCACAAATTGCAAATGTGATTCTCGAGTTTCTGCTGAGCTCAAAACTAAATATTTCCAGAAAGTTCTCTGGCACTCAGCCAATGATACCATCAGAAATAAATCACAATGTTCGATTACAGCCAATGGAGTTACTCATAAACAACTCCCAAATGTTTATCCCAAGCTGCATGTAATTTGCATAGCTTCACCATATATGGTAACAATGGCTCCAGCATGTCTGGCATCAGTTCAACAACATCCTTATCTGGTCAACACAGGATATGTCAGGTCACATCACCGAGGGCAGGTCATGATTTGCTGCTGCCTTCTCTGACCTGCATCTGTGTTCAACACAACTTTGCTAAAATTCCCAGCATGTTTGATTATCATTGTCACTGTTGCAGTTGGCCACTCAGCCACAGTCCCTCCTCTTAATTCTGGAGCATGAAGCGAGTTGGATCACAAACGATGACCAAGTTCCCTCTCACAGGTAAGTATTCAAATTTCAGTCAAATTAACGATCAACATATTATTGCATCCTTCCAGTTAACTAACTTCTCACCTACGTAACATCAATTCCACATTCAATAGTTACGTTATCGTCTTTTTCCATTTAACAAATTGAATCACAAATAACATCAAATAATTTAAAGTCCTTAATATTATTAACACTGCAACATGAGACAGGAGACAAATCCATGGATGAATGTGTACATTGTTTCCCCATTTCCATATATCATCCCAGCAAGTGTTCCCCTTGTTATCTTTCATTTCCTCATCAATTCTCTATGTTTCGTGTGTTAATCTTTACATATGTTTTAAACACTTTTCCTGGTTATTGTCTTAATTTTTCAATTAAACATCTAATTTCAGGACAGCTGCAAATATTTTTTTGGATATTTGCTCGAAGTATCCCTCAATTCTGCAATGACATTAATTGTAACTCGTTCTCTAACATGTCCGTCAATTAGGTGAATGTGTTCAATCCTTGCTGAAACAGCAGGTGGGGTGATGGATGGGGTACATTTCTGTACTGTAATGTATCTCTGCTTCATTACTGTGTGCACAGTCTGTTCCATCTCCCACATACCCACTGTTACACACACCCTCTCACTTATCTCCAACTCCCAATTACAATTTACCTCCTTTCCCGATCTAAATCCACATTCAGTTCTGTCAGTCTCACAGATGGAGTAGGGACATGTCACTATCTGGTTGGTTTTTGACACCGCATTAATCCAGATCCTATCAGCTCTCCGTTCTTTTCACTATCGAAGATTTTTCAACCACAGTGAACCGAGGGGAGCAGAACCTCCTCGGGCTGAAAGACTCACTGAACGTCTCCAGTCAATATTACATGTATCTCAGTTGTACTGAAGCACCTCGCAATACAACTTCTTCTGTGTAGAGAACATTTAAAATACCTTTACAACATTTGTAAACCATTGTAAAATGTCTGAAACATTTCCTTGACTGTATTGAAGCATCTCAGAATGTGACTGGATGTTTGCAAAGAGCCCAAATATTACTGCTTTTTGTGTAATGGTCATTCTGGAATGTTTGCAATGTTGTCAGATTTATCAATATAGTATATATTTGGGAACAAAGTACTGCAGAATCCCTTCATGAGAGACTGTTGGTTGTTCCAATCCGGGGCGGAATCAGCCAGATTGCAGGGCCAGCCAGAGTGCGGGTCCACACACACATTTACCAATCCACACCCGAGTGGAGAATGTCAGAATCATACACACATCGTTCCCAATCTACACCCTGGTGGATGTCAGAATCACACACACATACACTCCTCAACCAATCTACCCCCTAATGCACAATGTCAGAATCAAACACACACATCTTTACCAATCGATCCCCTGCTGGAGAATGTCAGATTCACACACAAACACATACATTGACCAATATATCCCGAGTGGAGAATGTCAGAATCACACATACACATTTAACAATCTACCCCCTAGTGGATACGATCAGAACACACACACCTTTATCAATGTCAGAATCAAACACGCAGATTTACTAATCTACCTATGGAAGATAATGTCAGAATCACACACAGACGTCCACCAATCTACCCACCTAGTGGCCATTTTATAATAGATGCAGAGAGTGAAACACTGAGAGTCGAGGTAAATGTGGGAATTTAACAAAGTGGAGAGACAGTTCGGGTTAATGCTGTGCCTTGTTTCCCTGCTCCCTCCACAAGTCCAGCGGGGGCAGAGGTCAGCCAAACATTCCAGTTCAGAAGGTCTTGTGGGACCAATGGAAGCAGGTGATTGGTGAAAAGATATTGGCGGGTATTTCCAATCCATATTAAATTGTAAATCATTGATAATCAAGGCGATGGAATTATTTGATTTATTTCTTTAAAAAAAATGTCTCATAAAGTTTTTAAACTTAACAGGGTTTAGTCATGTCAGGAGAGCTTGAAGTGTGGTTTGCTCTTATAGAATAGAACAGTACAGCACAGAACAGGCCCTTCGGCCCACGATGTTGTGCCGAGCTTTGTCTGAAACCCAGATCAAGCTATTTCCTCCCTATCATCCCGAAGTACTCCATGTGCCTATCCAATAGCTTCTTAAATGTTCCTAAAGTTTCTGACTCCACTATCCCTGCAGGCAGTCCATTCCACACCCCAACCACTCTCTGAGTAAAAACCTACCTCGGACATCCTTCCTATATCTTCCACCATGAACCCTATAGTTATGCCCCCTAGTTACCGCTCCATTCACCCGAGGAAATAGTCTTTGAACGTTCACTCTATCTATCCCCCTCATCATCTTATAAACCTCTATCAAGTCTCCTCTCAACCTCCTCCGCTCCAAAGAGAAAAGCCCAAGTTCCCTCAACCTTTCCTCATAAGACCTACCCTCCAAACCAAGCAGCATTCTGGTAAATCTCCTTTGCACTCTTTCCAGTGTCTCCACATCCTTCTTGTAGTGAGGTGACCAGAACTGCACACAATATTCCAAATGTGGTCTCACCAAGGTCCTGTACAGTTGCAGCATAACCCCACGGCTCTTAAACTCAAACCCCCTGTTAATGAACGCTTACACACTATAGGCCTTCTTCACGGCTCTATCCACTTGAGTGGCAACCTTCAGAGATCTATGGATATGAACCCCAAGATCTCTCTGTTCCTCCACATTCTTCAGAACCCTACCTTTGACCCTGTAATCCACATTTAAATGAGTCCCACCAAAATGAATCACCTCGCATTTGTCAGGGTTAAACTCCATTTGCCATTTTTCAGCCCAGCTCTGCATCCTATCTATATCTCTTTGCAGCCTACAACAGCCCTCCACCTCATCCACTACTTCACCAATCTTGGTGTCATCAGCAAATTTACTGATCCACCCTTCAGCCCCCTCCTCCAAGTCATTTATAAAAATTACAAATAGCAGAGCACCAAGCACTGATCCCTGTGGCACTCTGCTGGTTTGCAGTCCGAAAATTTTCCATCCACCACCACCCTCTGTCTTCTGTTAGATAGCCAGTTACCTATCCAATCGGCCAAACTTCCCTCTATCCCACACATCCTTACTTTCTTCATAAGCCGACCGTGGGGGACTTTATCAAACGCCTTACTAAAATCCATGTATATGACATCACCTGCACTACCTTCATCTACACACTTAGTTACCTCCTCAAAAAATTCTATCAAATTTGTGAGGCAAGACTTGCCCTTCACAAATCCATGCTGACTATCTCGGATTAAGCTGCATCTTTCTAAATGGTCGTAAGTCCTATCCCTAAGGACCTTTTCCATCAACTTACCGACCACCGAAGTAAGACTAACCGGGCTATAATTACCAGGGTAATTTCTATTCCCTTTCTTAAACAGAGGAACAACATTCGCCATTCTCCAGTCCTCTGGCACCACCCCCGTGGACAGTGAGGACCCAAAGATCAAAGCCAAAGTCTCTGCAATCTCATCCCTTGCCTCCCAAAGAATCCTAGGATATATTTCTTCAGGCCCAGGGGACTTATCAACTTTCAGTTTATTCAAAATTGCTAGTACATCTTCCCTCCGAACATCTACTTCCTCCAGCCAATCAGCCTGTGACACCCTCTCTTCCTCAGAAACATGGCCCCTCTCCTTGGTGAACACCGAAGAAAAGTATTCATTCATCACCTCTCCTATCTCTTCTGACTCCATGCACAAATTCCCACTGCCGTCCTTAACCGGCCCCAACCTCACCCTGGTCATTCTTTTATT
Organism: Mustelus asterias; assembly: GCF_964213995.1. NCBI lineage: Eukaryota > Metazoa > Chordata > Chondrichthyes > Carcharhiniformes > Triakidae > Mustelus > Mustelus asterias. The sequence goes on from NW_027590184.1 coordinate 319,182, forward strand.
CCTCACATAAGAGTAAAAAGCCTTGGGGTTTTCCTTGATCCGACCCGCCAAGGACTTCTCATGCCCCCTCCGAACTCTCCTAAGCCCCTTTTTCAGCTCATTTCTTGCTAACCCTCTTGTAGCCCTCCATTGAGCCAACTGAACCTTGTTTTCTCAACCTACCATACGCTTCCTTCTTCCTCTTGACAAGGCATTCCACCTCTTTTGTGAACCATGTTTCCCTCACTCGGCCATTTCCTCTCTGCCTGGCAGGGACATACCTATCAAGGACACGCAGTATTTGTTCCTTGAAAAAGTTCCACTTATCATTAGTGCCTTTGCCTGACAATTTTTGTTCCCTTCCTAATTCCCGCCTGATTGCATCATAATTACCTCTCCCCAATTGTAAACTATGCCCTGCCGTATGGCCCTCTCCCTCTCCATTGCAATAACAAAAGACACTGAATTGTGGTCACTATCTCCAAAGTGCTCTCCCACAACCAAATCCAACACTTGGCCCGGTTCATTTCCCATTGCCAAATCCAATGTGGCCCCACCTCTTGTCGGCTTATCCACATATTGTGTCAGGAACCCCTCCTGCACACAATGCACAAAAACTGCCCCATCCGAACTATTCGACCTATAAAGGTTCCAATCAATTTTCTTGCTCCATGTGGGAGTCCGGGCACATTTCCAGTGCCCGGGGCCAGTATTTGTGCATGAAGTGTATCCAGCTGCACTCCTGGAAGGTTGAGTTTCGGAGCTGGACCGGCGGCTGGGGAAACTGTGGAGCATCCGCAAGTCTAAGAGCATCGTGGGTAGCACATTTAGGGAGGTGGTCACACCACAGGTGAAGGGACTTGAGGAAGGAAGGGAATGGGTGACCACCAGGGAAGCAATACCGGCAGGTAATTCAGGAGCCCCCTGAGGTCTCACTCACAAATCGGTATTCCATTTTGGAGGCTGATGAGTCATAGAGTCATCGAGGTTTACAGCATGGAAACAGGCCCTTCGGCCCAACTTGTCCATGCCGCCCCTTTCTCCTTTAAACCCCTGAGCTAATCCCAATTGCCTGCATTTGGCCCATATCCCTCTATACCCATTTTATCCATGTAACTTTCTAAATAATTTTTAAAAGACAAAATTGTACCCGCCTCTACTGCAACTCTGGCAGGTTGTTCCAGACACTCACCACCCTCTGTGTGAAAACATTGCCCCTCTGGACCCTTTTGTATCTCTCCCCGCTCACCTTAAACCTGTGCCCTCTAGTTTTAGACTCCCCTACCTTTGGGAAAAGACATTGGCTATTGAGCTGATCTGTGCCCCTCATTATTTTATAGACCTCCATAAGATCACCCGTCAGTCTCCTACGCTCCAGAGAAAAAAGTCCCAGTCAATCTAGCCTCTCCTTATAACTCAATCCATCAAGTCCCGGTAGCATCCTAGTAAATCTCTTTTGCACTCTTTCTAGTTTAATAATATCCTTTCTGTAACAGGGTGACCAGAACTGTGGACAGTGTTCCAAGTGTGGCCTTACCAATGTCTTGTACAACTTCAACAAGACATCGCAACTCCTATATTCAATGAAACCAAGCATGCTGAATGCCTTCTTCACCATTCTGTCCACCTGTGACTCCACTTTCAAGGAGCTATGAACATGTACTGCTAGATATCTTTGTTCTGTAACTCTCCCCTGTGCCTTACCATTAACTGAGTAAGTCCTGCCCTGATTCAATCTAGCAAATTGCATCACCTCGCATTTAACTAAATTAAACTCCATCTGCCATTCATCAGCCCACTGGCCCAATTGATCAAGATCCCATTGAAACCAGGGATAACCTTCTTCACTGTCCATTATGCCACCAATCTTGGTGTCATCTGCAAACTTACTAACCGTGCCCCCTATATTCTCATCCAAATCGTTAATATAAATGGCAAATAACAGTGGACTCAGCACCGATCCCTGAGGCACACCGCTGGGCGGTAATGAGGGTTCCTCCAGGGGGTGCAGACAGAGCCAAGTTTCTGGAACCTGGGGGGGGGGGCGGGGAGAGAGGCAGGTCAGCAGTAACGGGGGATTCTATGGTCAGGGGTACAGAAAGGCCCTGATGTGGCATGACTCCAGGATGATGTGTTGCCTCCCCTCGTGTTTGGGTCTCAGCTGCAGGGCATCCTGAAGGGGAAGGAAGATAATGCAGAGGTCACGGTCCATGTTGGTACCAGTGGCATTGACAGAAAGAGAGATGAGGTCTTGCATCAAGATTTCAGGAAGTTAGGCTGGACTAAAAAGCAAGACCTCTTGGGTTGTAATCTCCGGATTACTCCCAGTGCCATGTGTGAGAGAGCACAGAAATAGGAGTGGAGTGCAAATGAATGAGTGGCTTAAGAATTGGTGCAGGAGAGAGGGTTTTAGAATCCTAGATCATTGGGAACATTTCTGGGGAAGGTGAGACCTGTACAAGTGAGACAGTCTACATCTGAACCAGAGCAGGACTAAAATCCTTGCGGGGCATTTTGCTTGTGCTTTTCAGAGGAGTTTACACTAATTTGGCAGGGAGAGACAACACAGACTGTTCGCAGAATAAGGGCACAGAATCATATCATGAAACAAACAAGTCAGAGGGAGTACAGCTGTATTAGGATTCAAGGGAGTAAGGCCAGGCTGGATGGCCTCTACTTTAACGCCAGGAGTATTGCAGGTAAAATGGATGAGTTGAGGGCAATGATTGACAGGTGGAATTGTGATGTAGTTGCCATCACAGTGATGTGGTTGAAGGAAAGACACGATTGGCAACGCAACATTTGGAGATTTCTTTTTTAGTTCAAAAATATACTTTATTCATAAAAAAAACTTCTCAAATAAACCATTGCAAACCGACATATCCAATAATTACAGACAGTGCAAAAAAACCCAGTCATTTTTATAGTACTATGTGATGCTTATTTTCACAACATTACGCTCATTACATTTCAGGACTTGAAACTAAATACATATATCAGAGTTTACTGTGTGCCGTTATTTTTCAGATTAGCACATAGTTACGCAGGCCGAGGGTGTTCTACAGTTACCGGGCCCTCGGTCTGCCTCGGTTGAGACGCTTTACACGGTGGCCTTTCCCCATTGCGCCTTTGCGGCGGCTGCCCCAAGCTTGAGCGCGTCCCTCAGCACGTAATGTGCCAGTCTGCAACACTCGGTCAACGACAAATCTTTCAACTGGAAGATCAGCAAGTTTTGGACGGACAAAAGTGCGTCCTTCACCGAGTTGATGACCCTCCAGCAGCAGTCGATACTTGTCTCGGTGTGTGTCCCTGAAAACAGCCCATTGAGCACAGAGTCCTGTGTCACCTTTGGAGATGTAGAATCTTGAGGTGAGACAGAGGAGGAGCGGAGGAGGCATTGTATTGTAAGTTAAGGAGTCAGTTACCACAGTAAGGAGAGAGGATATCTTGGAGGGGACATTGATTGAAGCTTTGTGGTAAGAGCTTAGGAATAGAAAAGGGGCAGCCACACTGATCAGTCGTACATAATGGACCCCCGGGAGGCAGCAGGACATTGAGGAGCAAAAATGTGCACAATTCACGGAGGTGGTAAAACCAACAGCAAGACAAAGAACAAAGAACAATACAGCACAGGAACAGGCCCTTCGGCCCTTCAAGCCCGTGCCGCTCCCTGGTCCAAACTAGACCATTCTTTTGTATCCCTCCATTCCCACTCCGTTCATGTGGCTATCTAGATAAGTCTCAAACGTTCCCTGTGTGTCCGCCTCCACCACCTTGCCTGGCAGCGCATTCCAGGCCCCCACCACCCTCTGTGCAAAATATGTCCTTCTGATATCTGTGTTAAACCTCCGCCCCTTCACCTTGAACCTTTGACCCCTCGTGAACGTCACCACCGACCTGGGGAAAAGCTTCCCACTGTTCACCCTATCTATGCCTTTCTTAATTTTATACACCTCTATTAAGTCTCCCCTCATCCTTCGTCTTTCCAGGGAGAACAACCCCAGTTTACCCAATCTCTCCTCATAACTAAGCCCCTCCATACCAGGCAACATCCTGGTAAATCTCCTCTGTACTCTCTCCAAAGCCTCCATGTCCTTCTGGTAGTGTGGCGACCAAAACTGGACGCAGTATTCCAAATGCAGTAATTCCAAAGACAGTAATTATATGAGGTGATTTCAATTTTCCCAACATTAACTGGGGTGTACAGAGTGTTAAGGGCTTGGATGGAGCAGATTTCTTGAAATGTGCACACGAGAAATTTCCAGCCAATACAGATGGATCCAATAAGGGAAGGAGCTGTGCTGGACCTGACTCAGGGGAATTTAGCCGGACGGGTGGTTGAGGTGGTGGTGGGGGAGCATTTTAGTGATAGCGATCACAACATGGTATTATTTAAGCTTGTTATGGACAAGGAAATAGACAAGTTGCAAAAAAATGTTTTGGATTGGGGGGCTGGGGGGAGTGGGTTTTAATCAAATAAAACAGGAATTGGCCAAGATAGACTGGGAAAGGTTACTAACAGGAAAATCTACAGGAGAGCAGTGGGGGACATTCAAAAAGGTAGTGGGGATGAGCAAGGCCACATGTTCGCTCTCGGGTGATATGAAGCAACAAAAATCCCAGACAACCATGGATGACCAGGGATATTCAGGATACAATGAGAGGGAAAAGAAAGACTTTTAGCAAGTACAGGGGGAGCAAATCAGCAGAGGCATTAGGGGACGTGCAGGGTGAAGCTTCAGAAAGCAATTAGGAAAGCAAAGAGGGGATATGAGAAAGCTCTGGCTGTTAAAGAAAGGGAAAAATCACAAGATATTCTATAAGTGTATCAATGGGGAGTGCACAACCAGGGAAAGAGTGGGGCCCATTGGGGACCAAGGGGGCAATCTGTGGGTGGAGCCAGTGGTCAGTAGAGTGTTGAATGAATACTTCACATCCATCTTCACTCAAGAGAATGAGGACGATGGTGTGGAATTCAGGGAGAGAGACTGTGAGGCTCTTGACCAAATTGATATCGGGAAGGACAAGGTATTGGAGGTGTTGGCAGGCTTAAAAGTGGACAAATCTCCAGGTCCGGATAAATAGTGTCCCAGGATTCTGTGGGAGGCAAGGGAGGAGATAGTAGGGGCTCTGACCCAAATTTTTAATTTCAGACTGGCCATGGGGGAGGTCATGAAGTGGAGATGCCGGCGTTGGACTGGGGTAAACACAGTAAGAGTTTTAACAACACCAGGTTACAGTCCAACAGGTTTATTTGGTAGCAAATGCCATGAGCCTTCGGAGCGCTGCTCCTTCATCAGATGGAGTTGATACCTGCTCTCAAACAGGGCCATGATGTGGAGATGCCGGCGTTGGACTGGGGTAAGCACAGTAAGAAGTCTCACAACACCAGGTTAAAGTCCAACAGGTTTATTTGGTAGCAAATACCATAAGCTTTCGGAGCAATGCTCCTTCGTCAGATGGAGTGGTCTCTGTTCTCAAACAGGGCACAGACACAGAAATCAAATTACAGAATACTGATTAGAATGCAAATCACTACAGCCAGCCAGGTCTTAAATGTACAGACAATGTGGGGGGAGGGAGCATTCAACACAGGTTAAAGAGATGTGTATTGTCTCCAGACAGTACAGCTTGTGAAATTGTGCAAGTCCAGGAGGCAAGCTGTGGGGGTTACTGATAATGTGACATAAATCCAACATCCCGGTTTAGACCGTCCTCATGTGTGCGGAACTTGGCTATCAGTTTCTGCTCAGTGACTCTGCGCTGTCGTGTGTCGTGAAGGCCGCCTTGGAGAATGCTTACCTGAAGATCCAAGGCTGAATGCCCGTGACTGCTGAAGTGCTCCCCCACAGGAAGTGAACAGTCTTGCCTGGTGATTGTCGAGTGGTGTTCATTCATCCGTTGTCGTAGCGTCTCCATGGTTTCCCCAATGTACCATGCCTCGGGACATCCTTTCTTGCAGCGTATCAGGTAGACAACGTTGGCCGAGTTGCAAGAGTAGGTACCGTGTACCTGGTAGATGGTGTTCTCACGTGAGGGTAAACCTGTTGGACTTTAACCTGGTGTTGTGAGACTTCTTACTGCTCAAACAGGGCAGACAGAGACACAAAATCAAGTCACTGAATACTGATTAGAATGCGAATCTCTACAGCCAACCAGGTCTGAAAGATACAGACAATGTGAGTGGAGGGAGCATTAAGCACAGGTTAAAGAGATGTGTATTGTCTCCAGACAGGACAGCCAGTGAGATTCTGCAAGTCCAAGAGGAAAGCTGTGGGGGTTACTGATAGTGTTACATAAACCCAAGATCCCGGTTTAGACCATCCTCAAGTGTGCGGAACTTGGCTATCAATTTCTGCTCAGCGACTCTGCGCTGTCGTGTGTCGTGAAGGCCGCCTTGGAGAACGCTTACCCAAAGATCAGAGGCTGAACGCCCGTGACCACTGAAGTGCTCCCCCACAGGAAGAGAACAGTCTTGCCTGGTGATTGCCAAGCGATGTTCATTCATCCGTTGTCGCAGCGTCTGCATGGTTTCCCCAATGTACCATGCCTCGGGACATCCTCGCAGTCTCGCAGCAGACACAGAAGCATTCATCAGGTGAATGAGGCTGCGGGAGTTCTTCCACAAACCCCAAGAGGCCAACAGTGAACACAATGAGACAACCAATGAACTGGAAAAGCCGACAGAGAGATCCGCAGTGCAACCGAAGAGGAAAGAGTCGAATTGGACTCCTCCGGAAGGCCGCTGCCCTCGACTTGACATGTATGCCCAAGCCATCAGGAGGTGCGTCAACACCAAATTCATCAGCTGCACTCACAAGACAGCCCCGAACATCACCCAGACACAACGCAACACCATCCATGCTCTCAAGACCAACCGCAACATTGTCATCAAACCAGCAGACAAAGGAGGGGCCATCGTCATACTGAACAGAACGGATTACTGCAAAGAAGTGTACCGACAACTGAAAAACGAGGAACACTTAGGACAGTTACCCACAGATCCGACCAAAGAACACACCTGTCAACTCAACACTCTGATCAAGACCTTTGATCCGGACGTTCAGAGCACCCTCCGTGCTCTCATTCCACGTACTCCCTGCGTTGGAGATCTCTACTGCCTCCCGAAGATACACAAGGCAAACACACCTGGCCGTCCCATCGTATCGGGCAATGGGACCCTGTGCGAGAACCTCTCCGGCTATGTCGAGGGCATCCTGAAACCCATTGTACAAAGAACCCCCAGATTTTGTCGCGACACTAAGGACTTCCTACAGAAACTCAGCACACATGGAGCAGTTGAACCAGGAACACTCCTCGTCACAATGGATGTCTTGGCACTCTACACCAGCATCCCCCACGATGATAGCATTGCTGCAACAGCCTCAGTACTCAACGCCGACAACTGCCAGTTTCCAGATGCAATTTTACAACTCATCCGCTTCATCCTGGACCACAATGTCTTTACCTTCAACAACCAGTTCTTCATCCAGACACACGGAATAGCCATGGGGACCAAATTCGCACCTCAATATGCCAACATCTTCATGCACAGGTTCGAACAAAACTTCTTCACCGCACAGGACCTTCAACCGATGCTATACACTAGATACATCGATGATATTTTCTTCCTTTGAACAATCACTGAAACAACTATATGATGACATCAACAAGTTCCATCCCACCATCAGGCTCACCATGGACTCCTCTCCGGAATCGGTCCGGACACACGCATCTCCATTAAGGATGGTCACCTCAGCACCTCACTGTACCGCAAGCCCATGGATAACCTCACGATGCTCCACTTCTCCAGGTTCCCCCCTAAACATGTTAAATAAGCCAGCCCCGACGGACAAGCCCTCCGAATACACAGGATCTGCTCAGATGAGGAGGATCGCAACAGACACCTACAGATGCTGAAAGATGCCCTCATAAGAACAGGATATGGCACTCGACTCATCGATCGACAGTTCCGACGCGCCATAGCGAAAAACCGCACCGACCTCCTCAGAAGACAAACACGGGACATGGTGGACAGAGTACCCTTCATCGTCCAGTACTTCCCCGGAGCGGAGAAGCTACGGCATCTCCTCCAGAGCCTTCAACATGTAATTGATGAAGACGAACATCTCGCCAAGGCCATCCCCACACCCCCACTTCTTGCCTTCAAACAACCGCACAACCTCAAACAGACCATTGTCCGCAGCAAACTACCCAGCCTTCAGGAGAACAGTGATCACGACACCACACAACCCTGCCACAGCAACCTCTGCATGACGTGCCGGATCATCGACACGGATGCCATCATCTCACGTGAGAACACCATCCACCAGGTACACGGTACCTACTCTTGCAACTCGGCCAATGTTGTCTACCTGATACGCTGCAGGAAAGGATGTCCGAGGCATGGTACATTGGGGAAACTATGCAGATGCTACGACAACGGATGAATGAACATCGCTTGACAATCACCAGGCAAGACTGTTCTCTTCCTGTGGGGGAGCACTTCAGTGGTCATGGACATTCAGCCTCTGATCTTCGGGTAAGCGTTCTCCAAGGCGGCCTTCACGACACACGACAACGCAGAGTCGCTGAGCAGAAACTGATAGCCAAGTTCCGCACACATGAGGACGGCCTAAACCGGGATGTTGGATTTATGTCACACTATCAGTAACCCCCACAGCTTGCCTCTTGGACTTGCAGAATCTCACTGGCTGTCCTGTCTGGAGACAATACACATCTCTTTAACCTGTGCTTAATGCTCCCTCCACTCACATTGTCTGTATCTTTCAGACCTGGTTGGCTGTAGAGATTCGCATTCTGATCAGCATTCTGCAACTTGATTTTGTGTCTCTGTCTGCCCTGTTTGAGAGCAGATTTCCACTCCATCTGACGAAGGAGCAGCGCTCTGAAAGCTAATGGCATTTGCTACCAAATAAACCTGTTGCACTTTAACCTCGTGTTGTTAAAACTCTTACCATGGGGGCGGTGCCAGAGGATTGGGGAACAGCTAATGTGGTTCTGCTAGATAACAAGGGATATAGAGATAAACCAGGGAACTACAGACCAGTGAGTTTCACGTCAATGGTGGGGAAACATTTGGAGAAACTTCTGAAAGACAGAATCTATATCCTGCTGTCGTGACAAGGCTGATCAGGGATAGGGAGCATGGCTTCCTCAGAGGGAGGTCATGCCCAACAAATTTGGTTGAATTTCTTGAGAAGGTGGCTCAGCTGTAGGAGACAGAGGGTGATGACAGAAGGCAGCTTTAGTGACTGGAAGCCAGTGTCCAGTGGTGTACCACAGGGATCTATGCTGGGTCGCCAATGTTTTCATTATTTATATAAATGACATTGATGACTATGTGCAGTTTGGGATTAGGAAGTTTCCGGGTGACACAAAGATTTGTCAGGTGGTTAACAGTGAGGCGGAGTGTCTTGGGCTGCAATACAATATAGATGGAATGGTCAAAGGGCAGCTAAGTGGCAGATGGAATTTAACCCTGAAAAGTGTGTGGTGATACACTTTGGAAGGAGTAATGACAATGAAGTATTCGATGAAAGGCAGGACACTAGAAAATTCTGTGGATCAAAGGGACCCTGACATGTTTGTCACAGATCTCTGAAAGCGGAAAGGCATGTTAGTAGAGTGGTGAAAAGACCTCTCGGACACCTGCCTTTAACCATTGAGGCATAGATTATAAACACAGGGAAATAATGTTGGAGTTGAACAGATCTTTGTTGAGGCCACAGCGAGATTACTCTGTGCAGTTCTCGTCGCCACATTATCGGAAGGATGTGATTGCACTGGAGGGGGTGCAGAGGAGATTCACCAGGATGCTGCCTGGGGTGGAACATTTAAGTTACAAAGAGCGGTTGGATAGGCTTGGGTTGTCTTCGTTGGAGCAGAGAAGACTGAGGGGTGTCCTGATCGAGGTGTACAAGTATATGAGGGACATGGAGAGAGTGGATAGGGAGCAGCTGTTCCCTTCATTGAAGGGTCAGTTATGAGGGACATAGGTTCAAGGTGAGGGGAAGGAGGTTTAGGGAGAATGTGAGGAAAATCCCTTTTACCCAGAGGGTGGTGAGTATCTGGAATGCGCTGCCTAGGTGGATGGGAAAGGCGGGTAACCTACATCCTTTAAAAAGTACCTGGATCAATATTTGGCTCATCAGAACATTCAGGCTATGGGCCAAGTGCTGGCGTGTTGGATTGGGTGGCAGTTCAGGTATTTCTAATGTGCCAGTGCAGACCCGATGGGCTGAAAGGCCTCTTCTGTGCTGTATGATTCTTGAATCTCAGATCTCCTGTTCGCCAAGGCTGTGCACACACTCTGGACATCCAGACTGTGTGTCCCTCCTATACACCGACTGTGTGCACCTCCTGTACACCCAGACTGTGTACACCTCCTGTGGACCAAGACTGTGTACACTCCAGTGAACTCAGACTGTGTACACCTCCTGTACACCCAGACTGTGACATCTCCTGCCTACCTAAACTGTATACAACTCCTGTATACACAAACTGTGTACACCTCCTGTACACCGAGATTGTGTACACCTCTTGTGAACCCAGACAGTGTACACTTCCTGTACACACAGACCGTGTACAGCTCCAGTGAAACAAGATTGATTGGTATTAAGATGGCCAGACCTTTCTCGCTCACTATCCAATCATTATCTAACTAATAAAGATTGACATTTTGGACCTTGTAACCTTTCTCGCCCATGTTTAACTCTGTGTTGTACAAAGCTCAGTGCTGCTGCTGTAACTGTGGTGACCACCCCACTTTCACCCAGACTCTCTTTCCTCTCTCATTCAAAGCTTCCTGGTTTGAGACTCTGGGTCTTGGAGGAGGAGACACAGTCTCCGTCCCTTCCAGCTCTCACATCTCGATGTAGCTGCGACTAGGAGATGGAGACGGGCGCCTTGTTACTGCTCTTTGGTGAGTCCTGCACCCAGCCTTTGTGCAACACTGCCGTACGTCTGGTCTGTGTGGTATCTGAGTGGGTGAATGGAAGAGGGGAGAGTGGGAATGAACCCGGGAGGTGTCTGATCTCAGTTAGCTCCAGGGATTAAAGCTAGTTTGGGAGTGGAGTGTGTTGGGGTGGATGGTGAGGGTGGAGATTTGACTGTGTTGGATTCACTTTGAGTCACGTTGAGGGCAGTGATCCTGAAGTCAGTTTGCTGGAGAGTTTTGGGATTTCAGTGAGAGTTGCTGATCGGGATTTCCCCTGATCCCCATGTTGAATCTGGAGTGCATCTCCCCGGAGATCCCCGGAGATCCATTGTACCGAGGTCGGGAGTTTGCATCTTCTGAAATCAGCGTGTTCACTGTTAACCAGGGCCTGAGCTCAAATACTGACTGTGTCCATTTGAACAAGGAGAGCAGTGAGAAGCTGCTGCCTTGGGAACAGGTTCCAGGCTGATTTGCTGATTGACTGTGAGGCAGAGTGAATATTACTGAAATGGAGAGATCCCGGGGGCTGTTTCTGTCTGATAGGGTCTGTCCCACCATTTAAACTGATGGAAAAGACAGAATCGGCACTTATGGATATTCCAGTGAATATATCTTTCGTTAGTTTCAATCTGACACTCTGCTTCTTGCTGTCTGAGTTCCTCTTTCTTTGAACTGAAGCTCTTGCAAGGTGAAACCACTGCTTTCTGTTATAACAACTCGCTACTATTAATATCCCCCTCAGTGCTGGAGATTCTCCATTGCTCAGATCATTCTGTTTTTATTCCATTTCAATATTGCAACTGAATTTGAAGCATTCCGTGTGTCAGTGTGTGTTTGAGAGGGAGTGTGTGTGTGTTTGTTTGTGTTTTGTATGTGTGAGAGAGAGTTTGAGAGAGTGTGTGTAAGAGAGACTGTGAGTGTGTGTGTCAGTGTGAGTGAGTGTGCTGTCTATAATTGAGTCAGGGATCTCGGATCGATTCCACTTCTCCACTCATTGTGCACATCTCTCAGATGTGACTTGTAAAAGAGTGGAGACAGAAGCCTTTCATTAGAAACAGGGCCCCACCTTCCAACTTCCTACTTTCATCTAAATTGTCACTGTTCACAGCTCCCTCCACTCAAGAATGGGACTCCACCACTTGTGCTGGACATTATCTGTACACAAGCCCCATATCTGTACCTCACACTGCACCCCAACTAGTTTTATCTGTCTTTCAGTCAACAATTCCCTCAGCCACAGAATTACTCTGTTCCCCCTGAACTGTCGGGGCTGTGGAGCCAACACAATCTCGGATTGAACAATTGGATTGACATTTCAAAGACTCAGCACAGAATTGGTTTGTCTCCAGTTCTCTGGGATACAGGAACATAGGAGCAGGAGTATGCCATTCGGCCCTTCGAGCCTGCTGCGCCATTCATTTCGATAATGGCTGATCATCAAATTCAATACCGTGATACCGCCTTCCCCTCATATCCCTTGATCCCTTTAGCCCCAAGACATTAAGACCATGAGGCCATATGACCAGAAGACATTGGAGCTGAATTAGGCACTCGGCCCATTGAGTCTGCTCCGCCATTCAATCATGGCTGATATTTTTCTCATCCCCATTCTCCTGCCTTTTCCCCTTAACCGCTCATCTCCTTATTAATCAAGAACGTATCTATCTCTGTCTTAAGGCACTTAATGACCCGGCCTCCACAGCCTCCTGTGGCAGAGTTCCACAGATTCACCACTCTCTGGCTGAAGAAATTCCTCCTCATCTCTGTTTTAAAGGATCGTCCCTTTAGCCTGAGGTTGTGTCCTCTGGTTCTAATTTTTCCGACGAGTGGAAACATCCTCTCCACATCCTCTCTATCCAGGCCTCGCAGTATCCTTTAAGTTTCAATAAGATCCCCCAACACATTGTATTCCAGCTGCTACTCCATTGCCCACTCTCATAACCTGTCCAAGTCCTTCTGCAGCCCCCTGCTTCCTCAATACCACCTGTCCCTCTACATATCTTCGTAGCATCTGCAAACTTAGCAACAGTGTCTTCAGATCCTTCTTTCAAATCGTTAATGTATATTGTGACAAGTTTCTGGTCCCAGCACCGACCCCTGAGGCACTCCACTAGTCACCATCTGCCATCCTGAAAAATACCCCTTTATCTCCACTCTCTGTCTTCTGGAAGTCAGCCAATCCTCCATCAATGCCAGGATCTTACCCTTAACACCATGGGCTCTTAACTTATTTAACAATCTCCTATGTGGCACCTTGTCAAAGGCCTTTTTGAAAACTAAGTAGTTCAATTCCACTGGTTCTCCTTCATCTAACTTCCTTGTTACCTCCTCAAAGAACTCTATCAGATTTGGCAGACATGACCTCCCCTTGACGAAGCCATGCTGACTCAGTCCTATTTTATCACACACTTCCAAATACTCCCCGATCTCGTCTTTAATAATGGATTCTAAGTGCTATATCTAATTTCTTCTTGAAATCACACAATGTTTTGGCCTCAAATACTTTCTGTGGTCGTCAATTCCACACATTAACCACTCTCAGGGTGAAGAATTTTATCCTCACCTCAGTCTGAAAAGGTTCACCTCTTATCCTCGAACTATGACCCCGAGTTCTGGACTTCATCACCAGCTTGAACATTCTTTCTGAAGTTACCGTGTCTAACCCTGTTAGAATTTTCTAATTTTTTATGAGATCACCTCTCACTCTTCTAATCGCCCATGAATATAGTCTTAACCGACTTAATCAGTCCTCATATGACAGACCTGCCATCCCAGGAATCTGGTTGGTAAACCTTCACTGTACTCCCACTACAGCAAGGACATCCTTCCTCAGATAAGGACACCAAAACTGTACACAATACCCCAGGTATGGCTGTACCAACAAGCTATTCATTTGCAGTAAAACATCTCTATCCCTGTACTCAGATTATCTCGCTATGAAGGCCAACATACCATTTGCCTTCTTTACTGCCTGCTGTACCTGCGCGCTTACTTTCAGCAACTAATGCACTGGGTCACTAAGGTCTCACTGAGTATCCACCTCTCACAATTTACACCCATTCGTATAATAATCTGCCTTCCTATTATTGCTACCAAAGTGGATAACCTCACATCTATCCACATTATACTGCACCTGCCACGCAGATATCCACACACTCAACCTGTCCAAATCACACTGAAGCATCTCTGCATCCTCCTCACAGCTCACCCTCCCACCCAGCTTTGTATCATCTGCAAATTTGGGGATGATATATTTTGTTCCCTCTTCCAAATCATTAATATATAATGTGAACAGTTGGGGTGCCAGCACAGATCCTTATGATCCCCCACTAGTCACTGCTTGTCAATGGGAAAAAGATCCATTTATGCCAACTCTTTTCTTCCGATTTGCTAAGCAGCTTTCTATGCATCTCGAGACTCTACCTGCAAACCCAAGCACTTTAACTTTACATAGTTCCTGTTTGAGGAAGGATATCATTGCTATCGAGGGAATGCAGTGAAGGTTTACTCGGCTCATTCCTGGGATGGCAGGTCTGTCATATGAGTAAAGCCATAACTGGATGAAGGGAATGCGGTGGATGGTGTCTTCCTGGATTTCAGCAAGGCCTTTGACAAAGTCCCTCATGCGAGGTTAGTTAGGAAGGTTCAGTCGTTGGGTATACATGGGGAGGTAGTAAATTGGATTAGACACTGGCTCAATGGAAGAAGCCAGAGAGTGGTTGTGGAGGATTGCTTCTCTGAGTGGAGGTCTGTGACTAGTGGTGTGCCGCAGGGATGGTGTTGGGTCCATTGTTGTTTGTCATCTATATCAATTATCTGGATGATAATGTGGTAAATTGGATCAGCAAATTTGCTGATGACACAAAGATTGGAGGTGTAGTGGACAGTGAGGAAGGTTTTCAAAGCTTGCAGAGGGATTTGGACCAACTAGAAAAATGGGCTGAGAAATGGCAAATGGAATTTAACGCAGACAAGTGTGAGATATTGCACTTTGGAAGGCCAAACCAAAGTAGAACGTACAGGGTAAATGGCAGGACTCTGAAGAGTGCAGTTGAACAGAGGGATCTGGGAATACAGGTACAGAATTCCCTAAAAGTGACGTCACAGGTGGATAGGGTCGTAAAGAGTGCCTTTGGTACATTGCCCTTTATAAATCGGAGTATCGAGTCTAAAGGTTGGAGTGTTATGGTAAGGTTATATAAGGCATTGGTGAGGCCGAATTTGGAGTATTGTGTACAGTTTTGGTCACCAAGTTACAGTAAGGATGTAAATAAGGTTGAAAGAGTGCAGAGAAGGTTCACAAGGATGTTGCCGGGACTTGAGAAGCTGAGTTACAGAGAGAGATTGAATAGGTTGGGACTTTATTCCCTGGAGCATAGAAGATTGAGGGGAGATTTGATAGAGGTGTATAAGATTTTGATGGGTATAGATAGAGTGAATGCAAGCAGGCTTTTTCCACTGAGGCTAGGGGAGAAAAAAACCAGAGGGCATGGGTTAAGGGTGAAAGGAGAAAAGTTTAAAGGGAATATTAGGGGGCGCTTCTTCACGCAGAGAGTGGTGGGAGTTTGGGATGAGCTGCCGGATAAATTGTTAAACACTTTTAACATTTAAGAAAAACTTGGACGGGTTCATGGATGAGAGGGGTGTGGAGGGATATGGTCCAAGTGCAGGTCAGTGGGACTAGGCAAAAAATGTTTCGGCACAGACAAGAAGGGCCAAAAGGCCTGTTTCTGAGCTGTAATTTTCTATGGTTCTATGGAGACAATGCTCCAGATGCTGCCTTACCATGGCTCTATAATATTTTGATTGTATCTCTGGTGGTGTGAAAGGAATTCCATAATTACAAGGTTTAGTACATTTCAGCAGTTTCTGGCAGTGCATTTTCTTGTTATATGTTTAGCCCCACTCTGGGTTCTGATGCCCTGTTCATCCAATCGGGATTTACAATCTCCTTTCTCTCTCTGTGAAGCCTCTGATCTGAAAGCACAGTGTTCCGCTGTGACCTTTCTCTGACACCGCTTACCACTTTCTCAAACTTCCTCACTAATCTGTATTAAATATGTTTATCACTTTCCTGCAGATTTCTCCCCATCTATCCTGGCTCAACACATCACTCTCAATTTATCCCATCGCTCCCAACTCATCGCATCTCTCCCGACTCATTCCATCTCTCCCGACTCATCCCATCTCTCCCGACTCATCCAATCTCTCCCAACTCATCCCATCTCTCCCGACTCATCCAATCTCTCCCGACTCATCCCATCTCTCCCGACTCCTCCCATCTCTCCCGACTCCTCCCATCTCTCCCGACTCATCCCATCTCTCCCGACTCATCCCATCTCTCCCGACTCAGCCCACTTCTCCTCTTAAAACAATTTTCTGTCCTCGCTGCCAAGCTAAGGAATAGTGGGTGAATCTTCCCGTATCTAATACAAATCACACCAGCTCCTCCAGTCTCTCCCCATGATCGAAGTCCCTCGCTATGGATCAGGGGGTTAATGGGGTGGGATACTCACCATCGATGGGGTGGATTCGTGAATGAGAGCCTTCAGCAGAAATGGAAAGTTCAAATGTGGGACAACATTTGAGCACGGTTCTGGAATATTCTGTGAAATATATTTGGGCTATTCTCTTAGTTCTGAGTCACTTGTCCTTCCTGGCAGCGGCTGAGTTCCTCTTTCTTTCAACTGAAGCCTCTTCGAGTTGAAACTACTTTATTTCTGTTGCGACGCCCCTTTGCTGTCATAGAGTCAGAGAGGTTTACAGCATGGAAACAGTGTTCCTGCAGGGAGCATAGTCTGAGCCAAGCTTCTGCCATCACAAGCAGCCTGTCTGTACAGGAGGGGATCGGGGAGAGAGGCAGGGCAACAGTAATGGGGGATCCTATAATCAGGGAAACAGAAAGGCCCTACTGTGGCTGTCAACATGAATTCAGGATGGTATGTTGTGTCCCTGGTGCTCGGGTCTGGGATTTCACTGAATGTCTGCAGGGCATCCTGAAGTGGGAGGATGATAAGGGAGAGGTGATGGGACATGTTGGTACCAATGACATAGATAGAAAGAGTGAAGAGTTCTTGCGTCAAGAATTCAGGGAGTGAGGCTGGATTAAAAAGCAAGACCTCTCGGGTTGTAATCTCTGGATTGCTCCCAGTGCCACGTGCTGGCATGCACAGAAATAGGAGAAAAGTGCAGATGATTGTGTGTCTTCAGGCTTGGTGCATGATGGAGGGTTTAGATTCCTAGATCACTGGGACCATTTCAGGGAAGTTGGGATCTGTACAAGCGGGGTGCTCTACATCTGAACCAGAGCGGGACTAACATCCTTGCAGGCCATTTTGCCAGTGCTGGTGGGAGGTGTTGAAGGTAATTGGGCAGTGGGAGGGGACACAGACTGTTAGCAGAATAATGGCACAGAATCATACAGCAAAACAAACAAGTCAGAGGGAGTACAACTGTATTAAGTTTCAAGTGAGTAAGGCCCAGCTGGATGGCCTCTACTTTAATGCCAGGAGTATTGCAGGTAAAATGGATGAGTTGAGGGCAATGATTGACATGTGGAATTGTGATGTAGTCGCCATAACAGAGATGTGGTTGAAAGAAGGACACGATTGGCAACTCAACATCCTGAGGTGAGACAGAGGAGGGGGTAAAAGGGGAGGTGGCATTGCGTTATTAGTTAAGGAGTCAGTTACCACAGTAAGGAGAGAGGATATCTTGGAGGGGACATTGATTGAAGCTTTGTGGTCAGAGCTGAGGAATAGAAAAGGGGCAGCCACACTGATCAGTCGTACATAATGCACCCCCGGTAGGCAGCAGGATACTGAGGAGCAAAAATGTGCACAATTCGTGGAGGTGGTAAAACCAACAACAATAGGGTAATTATATGAGGTGATTTCAATTTTCCCAACATTAACTGGGATGTACAGAGTGTAAAGGGCTTGGGTGGAGCAGGTTTCTTGAAATGTGCACAGGAGAAATTTCCAGCCAATATACAGAGGGATCCAATAAGGGAAGGGTCTGAACCACCCTGAACCAGTTGATTCTGGGGAGTGAAGCCGGACGGGTGGTTGAGGTGGTGGTGGGGGAGCATTTTAGTGATAGCGATCACAACATTGTACAATTTAAGCTTGATATGAACAAGGAAATAGACAAGTGGCAAAGAAAACAAATTCTGGATTGGGGGGAAGTGGATTTTAATTAAATAAGACAGGATCTGCCCCAAGATTGACTGGGAACAGCAACTCATGGGAAAATCTACAGAAGAGCAGTGGGGGGCATTCAAAAAGGAAATGGGGATGGTGCAAGCCTAGCATGTTCCCTCTTGGGTGACAGGAAAGAGTAACAATCCTGGAGAATGATGGATGATCAGAGATATTCAGGATACAATGAGAAGGAAAAGAAAGGCCTTTAGCAGGTACAAGGGGAGCTAATCAGCGGAGGCAGTGGTGAAGTATAGAACATGCAGAGTGGAGATAAGAAAGCAATTAGGAAAACAAAGAGGGGAGATGAGAAATCTCTGGCTGGTAAAATTAGGGATAATCCCAAGATGTTCTTTCAGTATGTCAATGGGAAGAGGGTAACCAGGGTAAGAGTGGGGCCCATTAGAGACCAAGGGGGCAATCTGTGGCGGAGCAATAGGACATTGATAGAGTGTGGAATGAATACTTCACATTCATCTTCATTCAAGAGAATGAGGACGATGGAATGGGAATTCAGGGAGAGAGACTGTGAGGTTCTTGAGCAAATTGACATCGGGAAGTACAAGTTTTTGGGGGAGTTGGCAGCCTTAAAAGTGGACAAATCTCCAGACCCGGATGAATTGTGTCCCAGGCCTCTGTGGGAGGCAAGGGAGGAGATTGCGGGGGCTCTGACCCAAATTTTTAATTTCTCTCTGTCCACGGGAGAGATGCCAGAGGACTGGAGAACAGCTAATGTGGTTCCGCTATTTAAGAAGGGTTCTGGAGATAAACCAGGGAACTACAGACCAGTGAGTCTCACATCAGTGGTAGGGAAACTATTGGAGAAACTTCTGAAGGAGAGCATCTATCTCCACTTGGAGAGGCAAGGCTTGATCAGGGATAAGCAGCATTGCTTTGTCAGAGGGAGGTCATGCCTAACAAATTTGATTTAATTTTTTTGAGGAGGTGGTTCAGTTTTCGGAGACAGAGGGTGATGACAGATGGCTGTTTTAGTGACTGGAAGCCAGTGTCCCATGGCGTACCAGAGGGATCTGTGCTGTGTCCCCAATTACCCATCATTTATATAAATGACATTGATGACTATGTGGGCAGTAGGATTAGTGAGTTTGTGAATGACGCCAGATTGGCCGGGTGGTTAACAGTGTGACTGAGTGCCTTGAGCAACAATTAAAAATAAATGGAGTGGTCAAATGGGCAGGTAAGTGGCAGATAGACTTTAACCCTGAAAAGTGTGAGGTCATACACTTGGAAGGAGTGATTTGACAAGGAAATATTCAATGAATAGCAGGACACTGGGAAAGTTCTGTGGAACAAAGTAACCTTGGCGTGTTTGTTCACAGATCTCTGAAGGCGGAGGGGTATGTTAGATGGGTGGTGAAAAAGGCATATCGGACACTTGCCTTTATCAATCGAGGCACAGATTACAAAAGCAGGGAAGTCATGTTGGAGTTGTATAGAACTTTGGGGAGACCACAGCTCGAGTACTGTGTGCATTTCTGGTCACCAACCTATTGGAAGGATAGTGTGGAAGTAGGTGACAAAAATTGTGAAAATTAAAGTTCCATGATTGTCAAAGAAAACTCTGTCAATGAATGGAAAATGATCATTAGCCAAACACGGCCTTCAGTCAGGCCTTCAGTTAGGCCAACACTGATGTATGCAGGATAAGCGAGTGTATCTAAAACCTTGTTCCATAAACACTGCATTCCAGGTCGGGACAGCAGGATGAAAACAAAGAACAAGTTACCATGGCGATTATCAAATAGCAAGATATGGGGACATATTATACTCATGAAGGATTGGTTTTCTATGGGATAAGAAAGGGCAAAAGGGCTATGCTGTGATTGGTGGATATGTATGTCAATGAAAGATGTGAAAATCTCTTGTTCCTGATTTGCTGTAATTGACTATAACTGCTGAGCTGTTTCTCTGTAACCTCAGAACCGCTCCGGCCATTCGGTATTGGCCGTTTGAGGGTTCTCCTTGTGCACAAGTAATTAAAGACCTTGCATTGGATGCATGGTGTCCAGCGCTGTTTGTGTTAAGAGTCGACTGAGTGTGCCTTTGGATTGCTGTTACCCAGAGAACTCTAACAACAGCAGTGGAGGGGGTGCAGAGGAGATTCACCAGGATGCTGCCTGGGATGGAGCAGTCAAATTATGAAGAGAGGTTGGGTAGGCTTGGGTTGTTTTCATTGGAGCAGAGAAGAATGAATGGTGACCTGATTGAAGTGTACAGGATTATGAGAGAAATGGACAGATTGGAAAAGGATCAACTGTTCCCCTTAGTTGAAGGGTCAGGCATGAGGGGACATAAGCTCAAGGTGACGGTCAGGACATTAGTGGGGATGTGAGGAAAAACTTTTTTTTATCCAGGGGGTGGTGATGGTCTGGAATGTGCTGCCTGGGAGGGTGGTGGAGGCGGGATGCCTCACATCCTTTAAAAAGTACCCTGCACTTGGCACATCGTAACATTCAGGCTATGAGCTACGTTCTGGCAGATGAGATTAGGTGGGAGTTCAGCCGTTTCTAATGTGTCAGTGCAGACTCGATGGGCTGAAAGGCCTTCGAGTGTACACCTCCTGGACACTCAGACTGTGTACCCCTGCTGTACACTCAGACTGTGTACACCTCCTGGACACTCAGACTGTGTACCCCTGCTGTACACTCAGACTGTGTACCCCTCCTGTACACTCAGACTGTGTACACCTCCTGGACACTCAGACTGTGTACCCCTGCTGTACACTCAGACTGTGTACACCTCCTGTACACTCAGACTGTGTACACCTCCTGTACACCCAGACTGTGTACACCTCCTGTACACCCAAACTGTTTACACCTGCTGTCCACCCAGATTCACTGGGTTCAAAGTGGCCACACTTTCTCTCTCACTATCTAGTCATTGTCTGAATTACAAAGATTAACATTTTGGACCTTGTAACCATTCCCGAAACTGTTTAACTCTGTGTTGAACAAAGCTCAATACTGCTGCTGTAACTGTGGTGGCCACCCCACTTCCTCCCAGACTCTCTTTGCTCTCTCATTCAAAGCTTCCTGGTTTGAAGCTCTGAGTCTCGGAGGAGGAGACACAGTCTCTGTCCCTTCCAGCTCTCACATCTCAATGTAGCTGCGACGAGGAGATGGAGACGGGCGCCTTGTTACTGCTCTTTGGTGAGTCCTGCACCCGGCCTCTGTGCAACACTGTCGTACGTCTGGTCTGTGTGGTATCCGAGTGTGGGAATGGCAGAGGGGAGAGTGGGAATGAACCCGGGAGGTGTCTGATCTCAGTTAGCTCCAGGGACTAAAGCTAGTATGGGAGTGGAGTGTGTTGGGGTGGATGGTGAGGGTGGAGATTTGCCTGTGTTGGATTCACTTTGAGTCACGTTGAGGGCAGTGATCCTGGAGTCAGTTTGCTGGACAGTTTTGGGATTTCAGTGAGAGTTGCAGATCAGGATCCCCCTGATCCCCTTGTTAAATCTGGAGTGGATCTCCCCGGAGATCCGTGGAGATCCATTGTACCGAGGTCGGGAGTTTGCACCTTCTGAAATCAGCGTGTTTACTGTTAACCAGGGTCTGAGCTCAAATACTGACTGTGTCCATTTGAACAAGGAGAGCAGTGAGAAGCTGCTGCCTTGGGAACAGGTTCCAGGCTGATTCACTGATTGACTGTGAGGCAGAGTGAATTTTACTGAAATGGAGAGATCCCGGGGTCTGTTTCTGTCTGATAGGGTCTGTCCCACCATTTAAACTGATGGAAAAGACAGAATCGACACTCAGTAGATCGTCCAGTGAATATATATTTCACTAGTTTCAATCTGACCCTCAGCTTCCTGCTGTCTGAGTTCCTCTTTCTTTGAACTGAGCCTCTTGCAAGAACTGAGCCTTCTTTCCGTCATAACACCTCGCTGCTATTAATATTCCCCTCAGTGCTGGACATTCGCCATTGCTGAGATCATTCTGTTTTTATTCCATTTCAAAATTGCAACTGAATTTCAAGCATTTTATATGTGTGAGAGAGTGAGTGAATGTGTGTGAGAGAGAGAGAGAGCGGCTGTGTGTTTGAGAAAGTGTATGTGTGAGAGGGGCTGACAGCGTATGTGTGAGTGTGTGTGTCTGAAAGATTGTGTGAGTGTGTGTGTGAGAGAGAGAATGTGGTGTGGGAGAAAGACAGGATGTGTGTGAGAGAGGGAGTGTGTGTGAGAGTGTGTGCGTGTGAGTTTGTGGGAGAGTGTGTGTTTTTGGGAGTGTGTGAGAGAGACTGTGTGAGAGAGAGAGTGTGTGTGTGTTTCTAGGAGTTTCTGTGTGTGAGAGAGTGTGCCTGTATCTGTGTCTGTCTCTTCTCAACTCCAATGAATATCATCCTAACTGATTTAGTGTTTCCTGATATGACAGACCTGTCATCCCAGAAATCAGCCTGGGAAACCTTCGCTGCACTCCCTCTTTCACAAGGACATCCTTCCTCAGATAAGGACACCAAAACTGCACACAATACTCGAAGAGTGTCCTCACCAACGCCCGATACAACTGCAGCAAAACTATATTCTATAATCAAATCCTCTCGCTATGAAGGCCAACATATCGTTTGTCTTCTTTATTGCCTGCTGCACCTGCATGTTTACCTTAAGTGACTGGTGCATGAGGACATCCAGGTCTCATTGCACACTACCCTCTCCTCATTTATGGCCATTTAGAGAGTCATCTGCCTTCTCATTTTTGCCCCCAAAGTGAATAACCTCACATTTATCCAGACTCTACTGCATCTGCTAACCATTTGCCCACTCACTCAACTTGTCCAAATCACACTGATGGATCTCTGCATCCTCCTCACAGCTCACCCTCCCACCCAGTTTTATGTGCTATTATTTGTCTTGCTCTGACCACTTGGCAACACGGTGGCACAGTGATCAGCACTGCTGCCTCACAGCGCCAGGGACTCTGGTTCAATTCCCGGCTTGGGTCACTGTCTGTGAGGAGTTTGCATATTCTCCCCGTGTCTGCATGGGTTTCCTACGGGTGCTCCAGTTTCCTCCCACAGACTGAAAGATGTGCTGGTTAGGTGCATTGGCCATGCTAAATTCTCCTGCAGTGTTACCCAAACTGGCGACGGACTGTGGCAACTAGGTTATTTTCACAGTAACTTCATTGCAGTGTTAATGCAAGCCTACTTGTCAAACTAATAAATAAATTTTAAACTTTAAAACTTGGGGGTTTGTAATGATGTTCAGTGTTTGCACGCACACCCAGCCGCTTTCCTGTATCTCTCTCTGAAGATTTCATTCACTCAGTAAATGGAGCATTAGTGTTTCTTTTTAAAGCTCATTCCATTTGAGACTCTGCAGCAGAACCAAACACGGTGCAACGAGTTTGGCTGCTGCCGCTTTCCCCTGAAAGTCCATTCCCCATAACATCCAAAACGCTATGTCTGTTCTGCGGGGGAATGGCTTTGGAAGATTCCTGCACTACCTGCCTATCTGCCCATGAGTGCAGGGAGATGCAGTGTGAAAGTCCACACCATTGTTGGTTGTTTATCCAAGAATTAATGACTGAATGTGTTCAAAATATTTGGTAGACATTCTCACAATGTCTATTCTCTCAGTGTATTTAAACACATCTTCCCCGATCCATTGCTTTCTCTGTCAAGGGTTAACTTTATATTTGTCCCCAGTGATGTGTTTCTGAGCTGAAACCACAGGTTTCTGTTACAAACACTGACTGTGACTAAAATACACCCAGATTGATTTGGAAATCTATTGACATTTAATTTTCTCCTACTATCGGTTTATTGTGACGTCTCTGACAGTTTGTAAACTATTTTCTGTTTCCCTGAATTGACACAATATTCAGTTCTCATTATTTAGACGGCACTTTCTCCTGTGGTCTCCTGGAGTTGGTCACATCATTGAGATTGAGATCTGTGTAGAGAGTGGAGACTAATGTCCTTCAGTAAACACATCACAGCAGCTGCTGTTTGTGGTCAACATTTCATCATCTCACCCTCGTTTTGTTCAGTTTAACAGTCCAAAGTGTGAATCCATTCCATAATGGTGCTCCCAGATACAGACTGAGAGACACAGACAGACAGACTGAGAGACACACAGGCTGGAAGAGACAGACAAAGATAAGGACACAAATTGAGACACACACAGACAGACAGAGTGAGAGACACGCAGACAGTTAGGGACAGACAGAGATATAGGCACAGTGACACACACAAGGACACAGTGACACACACAAGGGCACATTGACACACACACAAGAATAGACACATACACAATGACTGCAATAGATAGACACAGACACACAGAGAGACTGCCACAAAGACACACAGACATAAAGAGACAGACAAATACACAGAGGCTGCCACAACGACAGGGACAGGCATATACACAGAGAGAGAGACAGACATACACACAGCCAGAGACATACACAGAGACTGACATAGAAACAGACAGAGACAGACAGAAACTCCGAGACAGACAAGGCACACACACACACACACACACACACACATACACACTCACATGCACGCACATGCACGCACATGCACGCACACACACGCACGCACACACGCTCACACACACACACAAGCACACACTCGTGTACAGAGATATAAACACAGACAGACGCAGGCATCTGCACAGAGCGAGACAAATACAGCAATAAACACTCAGGCCAGCAAACAGGAACAGACACACAGATATAAACAGACACACACACACAGACTGACACAGACATTCAGAGGCAGACACATAAAAAGAGACTGACACCAAGGCACACAGAAACAGAGAAACACACACACAGATTACCACACACACAGACAGACACATACACACAGAGACAGACACAGACACACAGAGATAAACCAAAAGAGGCAGACAGAGCCAGACACACAGATACAGACAGGGAAGACACAAAACTATGAGGAATATAGGGAAGAAACATTTCCGCTTAGTAGAGGGGTCAATAACCGAGCCTGGGGGGCGGAATGGGGGGTGGTGGGGGCATAGATTTAAGGTAAGGGACAGGAGAGTTAGAGGGGATTTGAGGGAAATATTTTTCACCCAGAGGATGGTGGGAATCTGGAACTCGCTGCCTGAAATGGTGGTAGAGGCAGGAACTCTCACAACAATGAAGAAGTGTTTAGATGAGAACTTGCAGAGCCATTGCACACACAGCTATGGAGCAAGTCCTGGAAAATGGGATTACAATGGATAGTTTCTTGATGGCAGGCACAGGCACGATGGGCTGAAGGGGCTCGTTCTGTGCTGGAAAACTCTCCAGACTCTGTTCGGTCACCAACTTTGTTTGTGCGTCTCAGCTCCAGATCTAATATACATTTCATTCAGAAATAACCTCTCAATCTGAGATTTGAAATGAACGATTTTCCAAAGGAACAATTGTAATTTGCAGCGAGAGTTCCAATCTGAGAGCACCACTTTCCTGTGGAGAAATGTTTCTGAGCTTCACTCCTGAAGGTGCTGACCCCAGAGTCTTGTCTCTGACTCCGAGCCCCACACTCCAGAGCTGGAACCATTGGGCTTGTTCTCCTTCAAACAGAGCCGCTTCAGAGGAGCTTTGACTGAAGTTCTCCAAATCATGATGGATTCTGATCCATCACATGAGCTGGAATCGATTCTGGTTGTGGGAGACAAGGAATTTGACAAGGAAGTATTAATGAATGGCAGGACACGAGGAAGTTCTGTGGAACAAAGTGACCCTGGTGTTTGTTCACAGATCTCTGAAAGCGGAAGGGCATGTTAGTCGGGTGGTGAAAAAGGCATATGGGACACTTGCCTTTATCAATCGAGGAATAGGTTACAAAAGCAGGGAGGTCATGGTGGAGTTGTAAAGAACTTTGGTGAGGCCACAGCGAGAGCACTGTGTGCGGTTCTGGTCACCACATTATAGGAAGGATGTGATTGAACTGGAGGAGGTGCAGAGTAGATTCACCAGGATACTGCGTGGGATGGAGCACTCAAGTTGTCAAGAGAGGTTTGGTATGCTTGGGTTGTTTTCATTGGGGCAGAGAAGACAGAGGGGCAACCTGATCGACTTCCTAGTGTCCAGCCAATCATTAACACTTCCTTGTCAAATTCCTTGTACAAGATGATGGGAGATATGGACAGAGTGGATAAGGAGCAACTGCTCCCCTGACGTGAGGGGTCAGTCACGAGGGGACATAGGTTCAAGGTGAGGGGCAGGAAGTTTAGGGGGGATGGGAGGAAAAACCTTATTTTGACCAGAGGTGGTGATGGTCTGGAATGCGCTGCCTGGAAGGAGGGTGGATGCGAGTTGTCTCACATCCTTTAAAAAGTATCTGAATGAGCACTTGGCACGTCAGAACATTCAGGGATATGGGCCTAGTGCTGGTGAATGGGATAAGGTGGGAGTTCTGGTATTTCTCGGGGTGTCGGTGCAGATTCGATGGGCTGAAGGGCCTGTTCAGCGCTGTATGCTTCTTTCATTCTATGAGAGTCAGTCACCAGAGCACACATCATATAATGTGACTGGTGACCGACCCAACTGGGGACACGAGAGGGACACATTTCTATTCACACAGCCAGTTGTAGTGATCTGGATTTCCCCGCCTGAAATGTCGACAGAAGCAGCTTCAACACTCGAAACAAAATCAGATCATTACCTACCTGGAGAAAAGACTGGATATTGGGAAAGTGAGGGGGAGTGGGTTTAATTACAAAGATCCTCAAATGATTGGAGGTGAGAGTTCACTGTGAGGAAAGACCCTCTTTGGGGAATATTGTAACAACCTGTGATTCTGGAATTCTGGGAAAGGTCTCGGTTTTCATTTCACTCATTCATATTCTCTCTTTTCAGTGGCTTTTGCTGTTCAGGGAAGATTCTCTCAAAGTAAGTGTCCACATTTCTCTATAATATCATGACGTTAAATTATTAATTCCTTTCGTGTTAAATCAATCGGTTAGTTTTTTTTTCATATGGTGATGGATTTGATTGTTGTAACCCATCGTGTTGTGACACTGACGCTGGTGACGTGGGCCGAGATTGTTAATGCCATGGGAAATGCCTTATTCTTGTTGTTGGCACTCCATCCATTAACACACTCTGGGGAAGATAACTCAGGAACAATCCGGCATTCCCAGTGGCCACAGACAATGTTCTATTGAATGGGAACATTCATTCCAAATTTGCAGTTATAGCTCCGAATGTTTCTGAGGATATCCAAAGTTGTCATTGGACGTCCTTGTGTCTGTTCTGCTGTCCAGTTGGAGTGTGAGTGATCTAAATCTTCTCTAATTTCACACACCCAAATGACCTTTCCTCTCACAATATAAAATAACAGAATCCTTTCACCCCCGAGTCTGCAATTTACAACCGACCGAACCTCAGCTGTGATTTGAGGAATGTTTGAGGTGATCTAGACTGCTCCTCGAGTGAGGAATTTCTTGCCAGCATCGCCCTTGAAAGGGTGATTTCTAATTCTGAGATTTTGCTGACTGTTTCTCCAGGGTGAGATGAAAGAACACAGAGTCTCCCAGAATGCTGCATCAAGTAATTAATTTCCCTCAAACAATTCCATTTCACCCGTTTCTCTTCCACACTCAGGGCTGTCCATGCAGACTGTTGTCAGAATTCACCCCATTGGACCCTGGAATCATTCTAATGCATCACTCCAGCTGGGGTCCAATCTCAGAAACATCTGTCCTGTCCCACCCACCCCTGCTCCAGTTGCCTCCAGCTTTCAACAGCTTTTTTTTCTCTGTCACCTCCTCCCACTCCCTCATGTGTCTAATAGCAATGAACTCCCTCCCTGTTCCTGAAAATCAGTTAAAGGTGTCCATCAAACACCAGTGCCATCCTCACATTATTTGCAGTAACCTCTCACCGGGCTCTTAGAACTGCCTGTTGAGAAAACTCCTGCACAGCAACATTACCCAAAAACATTTCTTGAATGCAATTTATCATCCCAAGAGCTATCAGAGGTTTGATGATCGAGAGAACTGCACAGCGACAGAGAGTAGGTGAGGACCATGGAGAGTTTGAGGAATATGTATGATTTGTTTTTCAAATCCAGCCTTTATTCAATGGAGAGGGGGCGCTGTGGCGGGGGTGGGAGAGGGGCTGGGGGATTATGTTGTTCTGCAAGAACAGGAGCGTGGTGGATGAATGGGACTTGGTTTGAAGTAGGACAAGGCGGGGAACCAGCAGATATTGGGTTCATGTCATTCCGACGCCGTGTGACGGATGGGAGAGTTGGAAGACACAAGTCTGAAGGCAGAGGGAGGAACGGGGCTGGAGTCAGGCAATGTCAGGGAGATGGTGGAGGTGAGGGGGTCAGAAGGTCACTCAGGGTCTGTCCGGATACTAAGATTGTGAAATGGCTCTGCCACCCCTCAGACAGAGCCGGCTCAAGGTCGTGACTGGGGAATGAGTTTATAGGGAGGAGTGGAGGAAGGGATGTGGGGGTAGTGAATTCATTAGCATGGACAATAACAGCAGATGCATAGGAAGACCATCAACACACGGGTTCCCTCCGGGTCTCACACAAACCCAAACGCCAAATATGTTGGTGCTTCTTCAATAATCTCTGGGTCCGGACGGGGCTTCCATTGGCTTTCCGTTTAACAACACTCCATGGACAGCCTCACATCAGAGAGGATCACCACCAGATGCACAAAGGGCAATGAGAGCGGGACAATAATTGTCAGGCTTGTCAGAGACACTCACCACTGGAATGAGCCAATATGTTGATTTCACCAAAGCGACTCCATTGTTTGAAAAGACACAGATTAAAGTAAATCTTCACTCCTTTAAATCAAATGTTCAAATCAGCTGCACTGAACAGAAATCTTGACTGCAAATTAAACCATATCCTTCTTTCTCTTGTAACCCAGGGGACAATTACTGATGAAACATCTCACTTTGGAAAGGGAATCCCAGCTGGTTTATTTTATTTAGTGTTGTGATTTGAGTTTCTACATTAAATAACGAGTTGCACTTCACATTTACACCATTGGCTGTGGGTCGTTTTCTAATGAGCTGAGTTACTGAAATCCAGTGTGTAAATTCCAATATCTCACTGTTTCTTCAAGAACTCATCCTGAAAACTCCCTTTTCTCCATCCTCAGTTCCCGATGAAAACATCTCCCTTCAACACCAGTACAATGGTTAGTGAGTTAGCTCATTCCCTCTGTACATGAAACCCTGGAGATCCATTCCTAACAGAGATTTGCATTCCTCCCAATACAGGGAACTTGCCAAAGCCGCAGATATCACTGGATCAACCAACTGGAGTGTATCTAGAAACAGAGAATGTCACCCTCACCTGCACTGTGGAGACACATTGTTCCCATAAAGCCTTCCACATTTACAAGGATGATCAACATTCCAATATTCCTCCAGTTTCCACACGGGACAACTCTGCAAGATTCTCGTTTGCTGCTTTGAACCAAGGAGGCCGTTATCAGTGTGTTTATTGGTGTCAGGGTGATCAGTCATCTTCCCCAGGGAGTGAATCTGTGATGGTGACAATAGCAGGTGAGGGACTGGGAACGGAGATTGTTAACAGATCTGTTCAAAGTCATTCTGACTTTCACAAATCATGTATTATCCACTGTCAGAAAATGGAAGGTTAGATATGAGGAGGGAGGAGTGTAACTGAATAATCTTCCCGGTCATTCCTTCACTCCTGACAGAATCCATGTGGGTTCGGGGCCTGAATTCTTGGCCTGTGGTTAAGGGTCAGAGGTGATCAGGGGACTGAGGCAGGGGGAGGTGTGAAGGACCCAGTCCGCAGATGAAGGGTCCTGTAACTGGGCGGCAGGTTTTGATCATTGCCACACGGGTGGCACAGTCTGACTTAGGATCGGTTCCTGAAATGTTTGATGCCAGTGTCACCGCCCCCACCAACACCACCGCCTCCCCCCCTCCCCCCCCCACCCTGCCAACCACCCGATCCTCATCCATCCCCTGGGTGTCAGTGTCCAATACCTGATGAAGTGAAAGTGTCTCCCACCGCCCTAATGAGGAAGGAGCAGCAAGGGTCCAATCTCAGACACATCAGCCCTGTCCTACCTAACCCATCCTCCAGCTGTTTAAAAATTTAAATCGCTCCCTGTTTCTCTGTCACCTCCGACCCCCCATCCAACAGCAATGAACTGCCTCTCTGTTCCTAAAGCACAGTGACTGCTGTCCCCTCAACACCAGTCCCATCCTCTCAAAAACATTATTTTATTGATATAGCGCCTGTAATGCAGTAACCCCTCACCGGTCGTATCAAAGGGAGCCATTATCCACTGAACACTGAGTGGAGATGTGAGTGTAGACGACCCAAATCTGTGTGGAGGGAGGGAGGTGTTTAGGAGCGTCATTGAGGGGGGAGAGAGAGAGAGACAGGCGGAGAGGTTTAGGGAGGGGATTCCAGAGCTCAGGCCCCCAGGTAGCTGAAGGAGCCCATTGTGGAGCGATGGAAAGTGGGGGAGCGTTCACGAAGCAGCAATTATTTGAGTGTAGAGATATCAGAGGGTTCATAATCTCGAGGATCACACACAGATAGAGAGGATTCAGGGACCATGGAGAGTTAGGAGAACATGTTTGAACATTTTTTCAAATGCAGCTTTTGTTCAGTCCAATGAGGATGGTGCCGGGGTATTATGTTCTTCTGTGAGAAGTGGGGGGAAGGGGGGGAGGTGGTGAATGGGACTTG